>NC_088306.1:27365634-27496839 GCF_032854445.1 Liolophura sinensis
CACAGGGTCTCAGTCGATGTTGTCGGAGGTTTGAGTTAGAATCAACATCCACGGCCGCACTAAATCTGTTGGCTGATGAAGAGCCATTCACATTATGACCTTCAAAAATTGAAATTGTGCTGCTGATCCTGTTGAATTTACATTTGGGTTTTGTTTTTGGTCTCAGCCTAACCTCACATTCCTCATCTGTCATGCATTTTGAACAATTATCAGCTTCACTTACATGATTTTCCCCTTCGGTCAATCTAATTGTTCTTTCTGGGAATTCTGGTGGCTCAATGATACTAGATGACTCCATAAAGTTGGAGTTGTTGTCCATTGATAATTCCACTCTTTGTGCACGGTACACACATATATCAGGATGTGGGGAATAACCTTGACTTTCTTGAAAGGAGACAAACTCAGTGGCCACATCTTTGGCACACAAATTTTCTGGAGCCATGTCTGGATATGTTAACTCAGATCTTTGAGCAAGGAAAGCATTATCTTGGTTTTGAGTATCTGACAGTTCGGTACCATGTAGTTCAACATTCAGAAAATTTGAATTCACATCATTGAAGTCTGAGATCACATCCTCAGTATCTGTGACAATCGTACACAGAAATTTTTCTGCCTTGTTTTCTGGAAGAATATCATTAGCATTCTGATCATAAGAGCTCTCTACAAATTCTGAATCTACCTGCCTTAATGTCACAGCATCAACACCCAATGAAACATCTGGATTTGGTGACATCAACGCTTCATCCAATACATCCCCTTCAGGGTTTTCAAACATAAGGTAGTCTGCACACTGCATTTCCGATCCACTTGTCATGTCGGAGTCTGTCATGCTCACAGGACGTTCTCGCCACTCCGTGGGCCGCATGAATTCTATACTCATGCACTCCCGATCAGTAGGAAATCCTGAATCTCTGCTCACAGAGCTGTCCGTGCTGGTTGACATGACAACCGAATGACGCCCGCTTCCGATGTCGAGCTTTTGTTGACCTTCACAAGTATCCATTATCTGAACTGACAACGGTCGAGGAATTTTTTTCTTTTGCACTCTTGACCTTTCAATTGCCCTTTGCTTCCTGAAATCCTGGTTGCTTTGTTCCGATTCAAACCTTTTCTTCAGAAAGTTCACCTTGGATTCACCGGAGTTGGCCACCTTTGAATGAGTTGGTTCAACATGCTGAGCATTGGCTTCACAACCTGCTGGGTTATCCTGAAGCAATCCTTCCAAGTGTGTCGCCAGAACATTAACAGTGTCTTCCACCAGACCTTTTGGCACCCTGGAGCGTTTTTCCAGCAAAGATTTCCCTTCGCTGCGGATTTTGCGGAGCTGAGCCTCAGTGTAACGCCCGCTGACACGAGGCAGCGTTTGTGGATTGGCGGACTTGAGCGTTTGTGGATTGGCGGACTTGAGCGTTTGCTCAGTGTATTCTGCATGTTCTGATTCATAATTGTAAAACAAATCATCCTCTGTTTTTTTCTCGATTTCCCCGTTTCTCTGCTCAACATCACTTGGAGAAGCACCCAGTGAACTGCCAAAAACTTGCAAGTCTGGTTCACTGAGAGGCAGGTGAGGAGCTGAGCTTACCTGTACATCAGTACACTCCTCACAGCTTTTGTCACTCGCAGGTGATAGATCAGTTTGGGTTCCACAATTAGCGTCCTCAAGCTTTGACGATGACAGGCCATCATGGTTCATTTTTTTCTTACTTTTTGGAGAAACTTTGGGACCCACTTTTTTGCTTTTCATACTGCAGTGAATTGAAGGAACAGTTTCAGCATTTGTGGAATTTGTGGGAGCTTCCACAATTTCTCTGCTTATCAGCACGAAATCTGAGTCTTTATCATTCTGAGCACATGACAGCACATTTGGCTGCTGAACTTGCATTAAGTGAGAGCTTTCTTCTGGCTTTGAACCCAACAATATCTTTCTTTCAGATATGGCATATCTTTCTGTCACTTTGTCACCTGTACATATCTCCTGTTCAAGTTTGGCTATATCAAAAGGTTGAAATTCACCTGTACTGGTGCAAATTGGGTCAAAGGTCACTTGAGATAATTGTGTTGCATGAGGATCAAGGTCTCTGATAACCTGGTGTTCCTTGTTCTCTGCACAGGAGATCACTGCCTCTGACGTCTTGTTCATCTCTGAAGAATCAGAACAAGTAACCCTATCGTCAACTCTCTCTGCTGCATTAGGCGACCTCGATACAAGATCCACATTAACTGTTGAAATCTGCGTCGGTCGGCCTGTCTTTGGTGTGTCATTTCTCAGGTGACTGAATGACTTCAAGCTGGTCAGAATTTTCAACTGACTGGTTTTAACAGTAGGTATTTGTGACTTAGCAGAGTTATCCTGTTCACCAGTCGTGCCTTTATCCTGGGTAAGTTCCAATGCAGGCTGGGATAAAACTTCCCTTGACACAGCAGACTGGGAAATAAGATCTCCATCTGGCGTTTCAAAGTCTATCTTTTTCTTTGGTAACGCTTTTAGCTTTTGAGAACTTGAGGTGTCACTTTGTGCACAATTTTCTTCCAAACTACCATCATCTGTTTGTAATCCAATGCAACACCTTTCACCTGAATTCACTGACACTTCACTGTCGTCTTGATCAGCACTTATATCAGAATAGAAATTTGCAGAAAACTTCATGATGTTCATTTTGTTATAGTTGGTTTTCACCAGGTTCCCACACATAGCATTTCCTTGTAACATGTCTAATGTGGGAACTGGGCTCTTACATCCACCCAAAAAATCTCGTAAATCAGGGGTGCTTTTTGATTTCTGTTTGGACAAAGTTTGGTACTTTGGGCTATCAAGTGAAGCTTTCTTGGCTTTGATTTTCCTTACAGTACCTGTTTTTGGTCTTGGAGACTTAGTCGGAACGTGACATTTTGCGTCATTGTCTTTGTCAAGGTGAAAAATTTCAAGATCTTTAGTAATGTCAGGATTGCTTTTGACCCTGTTTTTCATGGGCGTATTTATCACGGCAATCTTTTTCACCAGCCCAGAATACACCAAATTCTTTCGAAAATTCTTTCCTTTCAGTGGATTATGCCTTGGGGAGACTGCTTTATTCATAGAGCCATCAGCATTTGCCAAGTTAGGTGAGCTCTTTGACAATTCTTTATTTGCACTGTTTTTCAGCAAAGCTGATTTTTCGGAAGGTAGCCTCTTGCGTTTTGTATTTGGTTCAAATTTTGTAACCTCCACTGTCACAGTATTTGTTTGTTCTCTTAAATCAGGGTTGCTTTTTGACAATTCTTTGGGCAGTGTTTTCGTCTGGGATTGTTTCTTTTTACTTGAATAATCCACATCATAAACCATTCTTTTGGCTTGAACTTTTTGAGCAGACTTGCTCTTTGGTCTCTTAACTTCCACTTCTACAGAACAATTTCCATTGCACCTGATAACAATATCTGCTGAATTTTTAGAATTTGCACCTGATTCTGAAGACAAATTACCTGAGAAAACAGGTATTTTTCTAACAACTTTTGTCCTTTGTGCAATTCCTGTAATATTATCACTCTGTCCTGTATTTATTTCAATGATTTTCCTGGTCTTTTCTGTTGCCTCACAGCTGCCATGTGTTGCAGAACACTGCTGAATACTGTTTCTGGAGCACTTTGGCGCCTCTACCTGACACTGTATCTGAGTGACCTTTGGAGCGGTGGGATTGCTGGTGGGATTGCTGTTGAAATCACTTTGTACCTCACTTGTCAAGTCATTAAGCCTCGCATTGCCCGAAGGGCCTTCACAAGTTGATTGTTTTGGAATTTGGACATTAGCCTCTTCAGCACCATCAACTGACCCTTCGGCCGTGCTGATGTTCAGAACGCTGCAGAGGTTATTAAGTTTGACAGTGGTGGGGATGAGCTTAGTTCGTACAGACGGTGTGAAGCAAATCGCTGACCTCTCTAACTTTGGAGTGGACACCACAGCCGCTTCAGAGAGCACTCTTGGCTTCTCCTCAACGCAAGCATGCTTAGGATTCCAGTTCAGGCAGCTAACACTAACCGAGTTAAGTTTGGCAGGTGTGGTAGAACCTGATTCCCCTTTAAAGTGGGATGGACAGTTTACAACTTCACCACGTTGCTTTGAACCAGTATCATCCATGGTCTTTTCCTGCTCTTTGCTGCTGGCTAGTCTGATGTGCAGGCTAGTTCCAGTTGTAACTATTTTTTCACCGTGGTGCCCTGTGATATTTGTGCAATGTTTGTCTTGAGTTTCTGTTGTGATGTTATTTCTCAGCACTCGTTCTTCGCTCCTTCTGTTTTCTATAAATCCCTCTTTGACCCTTGCCTCTGTTTCTCTGTAAGGCTTCCTGTGTATCTCTGCAGGTGTTTCACTCTCAGAAGCTCCATCAGCTGTTGATTGGGTTAACAAGTGTGTATCAACACTGACAAAAGGGCCTTGCTCAGAACAAGCCCCCTCACACACAAAACTTCCTGGATTATCATCACAGCTTTGTTTGCCATTGTCATTTTTTGCCAGCATGGGCTTCTCGACTGGGAAGTGTTTCATGCCATTTGAAGTGCTTGTTGTTCTATGTTTGCACAGTGATCCTTGGGCAATTGTTATTTTATTGTCCCTTTCTTGTGGCATTATGTTGGCTCTCTGCATCTCAGAGAGCTTGTGATTGTTGCACTCATTAAGATAGCCCCCTGATTCTGGCCTCACTTCACACTGTGGCTTTTGGACAGCCTCTGATGCCTCTACTTGAGAGACACGAGACTCTGTTTTATCACTGACAGTCGGAAATATGTGGGTGTTTGACCTCAACCTTTCAGAGTCAAGGTCAAGTTGCTGGCTTGGAGCAGTGTTAACATTGAGCTTATCACAGCCCTGCGTCAGTAACAGAGACGACGATGGTGTTGCCGATGCCTTCTTCCTTGGACCGTGATCTGCAGGTGAAATAAAACAATTAGGGTTTAGGTCACTGGTAAAAGTCCCACACTATCTGGAGGCTTTAAATAACTGGCCGTAAGTGAGCACGGTAAACTTTGCCAACCCTGTTTTTTATCTGCAGTTCCATTTACTGTATCGAGGCTATAACTCCATAACCCTCTTCAACCTGAGGGTCTGTTCCTCTTGTTACACATCCCCTGTCTACTCAAGAACACCATTAACATTGGGGGCCCAGGAGCTGCATACCACTAGAGGGCTTGACAGGACTAAACTTGTCTGACATTTGCACTAAGTACTTGTGGGTTACTCTGATCTCAAACCAGCAGAAGGTTGCGTAAGATTACCTGATTAAACCATGCTGCCACACTGCTAACTCATGGAAAGCACACAGGCTGAGTAACACAAAGAGTGGCGAGTAAATGTACAGGAATACACAAAGGTGTTAAATATCTGTTTGTATTGATAACCATATGGTATCACTATGTCATGCTTGCACATCCTTTGTAGAAGAAATGAATGAAGATCAAAGAACTTTAAGTATGAACACAATTCATAAAATTATGTGAATTCATGAACAGCTTTTGACATGTGATGTTCTCATGAATATAATCTATTGATTCAGACAATTTCTTTATGACTTTCCTAAAAAATACTCTATTGAGAATTACATGTAAATACTTTACTTTACACACCAGTGGGCTGCATATTCTTTACATACATCTACATAAACATCAAAAAAAAAAATCCTGCAATCCTAATTTTGACAATTTAATGTAGTATTTCACCTAAAGTTTGCTATGTAAAAATGCACTTTTAGAGCTATATAAAGGCCTTTAACAGACACCCTTGATTCCAACATTCAAGTCTTTCTGATGAAAAATTAATCAAACTGCACACAAAAACTCTTACAGAGTCCTATAAGAAATGTTCATACTGTATTTATTGTGACAATGTGTACCTAAACCATCTACATGTAACACACAAGTGCAGTACTTTATCAAGTACAAATGCTTGCAAGATAACTGGTATCAGAAACCTTTGAGAAATGAATAAAATTTAGTTTGCTTTGCATTCAGATGATGCAACCATTGAGATCTGAGTTTCAATTAACTTTCAGCACATTTTAAAAATTTTTTTTATAAAAATAAGCAAATCAATGGTGCAGACATAATAGCTTTGATCCAGGAATGATTTCTCAGAAAAACAAAATGAAAAAAAAAAAAAAAAAACATCATACCTTTAAACTTGTCATAAAATTCCTGCCTTTTCACAATTTACCCATTTTCCAAAAATTCCAGTCACAGTAAATCCACTCTTTTGTACGGCATCCACTACAGTTATTTCGGTGGTAACTTCCAGCACACAATCGCTTCAGGCTTCCAGCTTATGTATGGTCAAGAGAAACCCATTTCCAGTGTAGTGTATAAACTGACATTCCCAGTACAAATTCTAACCATGATCTACAGGTATAATCAAATGCTAAGGAAGTTTAATAAACATTATTCATGTAATATAACCTGAAGACTGACATATCCATAATGACTGAAATGTAATTAACTGCTCTAATCAATCGCTCATTTGCAGGACATATAAATACAGTTTAGTTTCATTATGCTTCAGTGAATTCTCATTATTAGTGTCTAATGATGTGTTCTTTAATAACTGGCAATGTGGAAAGACTTTACAGCAGAAATAGATACCTACTCTATTTGATCTAAAAATTTGCCCCAAAGGGTGCATTTTAGAAATATGTATTTATTTATTTGACTGGTGTATTACGCCATACTCAAGAATAGCTTACTACTACAGCGGTGACCAGCATTATGGTGGGAGGAAATCAAGGCGGGAACCCACAACCATCCACAGGTTGCTGCCAGACCATCCCCAGATTGAACTTTGAGAGGTAAATAAAGGTCTTAAAATATTTCTTTGGACGCCAAAGTTCACACTTTCTTTGTCAGAAAACTTCCAAACAAACTTGAAAACACCTTTTAAACATCAAATGAACTTTAAAAATGATTCAAAATACGACACTTAGTCATGTGCTTTTTATGTTAAAATACAGTACTTGTAATTTTCCTTGTACTTTGTTGATTAGTTTCCAGATTCTATTAACAATGGATGTCTTCATGGTCAACATATTATACGCTTTACTACATTTGAAAAACATGGTCAAAGAAAGCCATTCACTTTTATAATGGTTAATACTGATTTCTCTTCAAAGCAATATGAATATGAATTAAAATAAAAATTTTTTAACCCTATCTGGAAAGTAAGAAATGCTAGCTACATGTACATAAGGAATAAATCTGGTGCACATGTACTGAAGTACATCAATATCTGTTGGCAAAAGGTCCACTCCATATTCCCCAAGATTCACAAGCTTTATTAAAACCTTAACTTTTGAAACTGTTTTTTACTGTCATGTTTATAACATTGATCCTTTTGCATACAGCACATTTAGCACAATGCTTTACTTTAAAAAATGCATCGGAATTTAAAACAAAAGGGAAATCTGAATAGATACTTTTAATTGACTTTATTTTTCTCTCAGTGTTGGCCTTAACTCTAGCAAGACAGACGCTGAAGCCTATTGATGTGTAATAATTATATTAATACATGGTAATTCAAAACTGCTGTGTTATCAGTTAACCTTATTTATTTATTTGGCATATTATGAGTCACTCACAAATTAATACAGAGTTAATTAATCCTTCGTTACTTATTTCAAATATGACAGCAATGCTAAACATGAGTACGATAAACTGCAAGCACAGTATTTTACATTACCTGTAGTGTAAACATGTAAGCACACTGTTTTATATTACATGTAGCGTAAACACACACTATTTAATATTACCTGTCGTGTAAACATGTATGTATCTACATCTACCAGAAATATTTATGCATCCTTTATTCATTATCTAAGATTCCTTCCTAAAATGAAATTAATTAAACCAACTGATAATGTCTAACCATCCAAATCTGAATAAAACATCCAAAGACCGTGTAGGCTACATATAATTTGTATAGGATGAACTCATCAGCTTGATAAAAACATGGGTGGGTACTCCATTTGTGACATGCATTCTGAATGAGTTTTTTGTGTTTATTATTTATCAGTTAACTATGTAGCAAATTGTAAACAGCTATGATAGTTACACTATCAATAATACACAAATAAATCTGGAGTAGCACACCATAGCAATATCTGCATGCTGGTAAAGGAGCACTAGTAAATCTGGAGTAGCACACCATAGCAATATCTGCATGCTGGTACAGGAGCACTAGTAAATCTGGAGTAGCACACCATAGCAATATCTGCATGCTGGTACAGGAGCACTAGTAAATCTGGAGTAGCACACCATAGCAATATCTGCATGCTGGTACAGGAGCACTAGTAAATCTGGAGTAGCACACCATAGCAATATCTGCATGCTGGTACAGGTGCACTAGTAAATCTGGAGTAGCTCACCATAGCAATATCTGCATGCTGGTACAGGAGCACTAGTAAATCTGGAGTAGCACACCATAGCAATATCTGCATGCTGGTACAGGAGCACTAGTGAATCTGGAGTAGCACACCATAGCAATATCTGCATGCTGGTACAGGAGCACTAGTAAATCTGGAGTAGCTCACCATAGCAATATCTGCATGCTGGTACAGGAGCACTAGTAAATCTGGAGTAGCACACCATAGCAATATCTGCATGCTGGTACAGGTGCACTAGTAAATCTGGAGTAGCTCACCATAGCAATATCTGCATGCTGGTACAGGAGCACTAGTGAATCTGGAGTAGCTCACCATAGCAATATCTGCATGCTGGTACAGGAGCACTGGTGAAATGTTATCTGTTCATATCAGTACATGTACCGGTGCTTTAGGAGTTGTCATTAGCTAACTTTTTCAAAAAGGGATATTGAATAGGCTATATATTTCAAATTCTCTTGTCTTTTGAGGAATACACAAAATAAACAAAAAAAATAAACTGAGGTTGAAAAATAATGAATGTAAGCATCAAGTCCAACATTCCTATACCCAGCTTTAAACATGTCTTTAAACATGTCTTCACATGATACAATTACACATGATAGGCAGCTACACCCATTATACAGCTTTTCTAGGTATATACATGTAGAAATGTAACTTCTGTCAGACTGTGGCCATATTCATAAATCTTCATAAATCCATTTCCTTGAAACTTATGACATACCCTAATTGCTCCACCTTTACAACCTCCTCTGCAGCCAATATTTTGAAACACTCTGAGAGAACTAATTAGGGGGTAGAGAAATAGTTTGCACAGTTTTATGAAGCCTGCATCTTTAGTGACATAAACAAATCGTTTTAGTGTCATTTTCATAATAATTATATGCATAAATTCCACCAAAAATAAGTGATTCTGATGTTGAAAAAGGTTGAAGATTTACAGTCAATATGGTCTATGTTTTAATGCCACAAAACATGTATGACTTGTGAGAATGGACAGGCACAAACTGATTTAAGAGAGCGAGTCCTTGCTTATAGTGCAGTGTCAAAGAACATTTAATGTTCAAAAGTGTGCACATTTCTGCTCTTGCGTGTGCACCAACATTCATAATAAGAGCCATTCAGCTTTATATGTATGATGAAGGCATGAACGAACAGTAGTTTTACCTGTACAAATAGGACTAACATGTTCCAGATGAATGACTTTACAATATTGTCAAGCTTCACTAATTACAGGTAAGCTGATTTACCTGTCAGAGATGAATCACAGTGTCACCTGTACATGAGAGTAACCATGTCACCACTATTAAATACACCTAATGTCATAAAGTTTTGATAAAAAAAAGTACATTTAAGTGGCAAATAAAACGCCATCAAATATTATTTCTGGCGGTGAAATTTACATTATTCTGGTACTGGATATGATCCTACCTACCAAACAAACCTAAAAACATCTTTCTGAAGCACACAGAGTCAGAATTAGGAGACAGGATTAAATCAATCATTGATGTAGTCAAAAATGAAAGAGACGGTGGAAATGCAGCAACTGGGACGTTAGAGGTTAGTGCACAGTAGCACAGGCATATTGTACTGTGCAGTACTTAGAGTGCAGAGATTTGGGGTGCCACATGTACATGGTTTTAGTGTACGTGTAAAAGTTCATCTCTGATCAGGGTACTGGAGCAACTTGGGATAACAGAACATGGCAACAGGCCATTAAGTATACATTTATTTGATTGATGTTCTATGCCGTACTGAAGAATATTTCACTGAAATGCAGGCGGCCAGTATTGTGGTGTGAGGGAGACATGACTATCTGTAGGTTGCTTGCACACCTGCCGACGTACAACCGGAATTGCGCATGCATGTCAACCTATAGATGTACGTTATTAATGGTTTTGATGATTCAGAAAAAGTATAAAATGTCAAAGGAGAGCGGAAATCAAAACATAAACTATTAAACAATTATCCAGTTTACTTCCAGTACCTGATGCTGAAGGAATGTCAACCATGGGGCTGACTATACAAAAAGCATGAAGTTTAAATGGAACCATAGCTTCCCATATGTTTTGAGAGTCAGGAGGGGGGGTGGGGGGTGGGGGGGAGGTAGGTAAGAAGGAGAAACACAGTTTCAACTTCTGTAAGACAAAACTGGATATGATCAAGGAGAAATCACCTTATAATCCAATGTCTCAAATGCATTTCACTGAGTAGAAAAAATTAATATCAAGAAAACAAATAAATACATAAATGGAACTACACGTACATTTCGAGACAGTATTTAATGGTTTTTAATCTGACATACACTTCACGTTAGTGATATATCTGACAATAAAAACTGACTGGTTGAGGGTTGGGGGTGATGGAAGATTACTTTCTGGGACACATCTTCTGTCAGATTCCCCCATGCATCCCAGAGCCTTCCTACAGCCTATGCCAGACATCTACAATGTACTTGCATCCACCTAAGCCAGCCTCTTACCCAGGAACTTCAACACTTGTACCACAGGAAGTAAGGCCCCATTTTTTTTTTTATTTGTCTGCTTCCATGCACCATACAGAAAATTGAATCAAAATGTGGTAATTTTTTTATGCCAGATATTTCTTGGGTGTACAGTATATACATGTACAAATATACATTCTTCACTTGTTTTTTTTTGCACACATAGGTGTTTTTTACACATGACATTAGCTTTATTGCATCATAAGTAAGTCTGGTTTGGTTTGGATTGTGGAAGTTCTAACTGCCAAGCAGGGGCCGCTTTAACAAAACGTCATACGTCATATTTCACAAACTTTATTTGTAAAAGATGCCGTCTGTGTTTTGTTATAGCGCCATGAAGTGCTGTGAATTACCCAGAAATATATGAAAAAGTTTTGTGAAATCTGGCCCTAGTCTATGACAAAAAGTTTCCAGCCCAAGAAAGTTATTTTTCTAGCATATATACAGTTTATTTCCCATCATCTTTTCATGCTACCTTCTTCTTCCCAAATATATGGAATGTGAAACTGCACTCCCTGAAGCACACCAATACCTTCAAATTATATTTTCGATGGCAACTTTTAATGCCTGTTTTCGTACTAAGAATTAAATCAAATATCACAAAAAAAGTCTTCAGTGGCCCTAAAATATAATTGATGGGAATAATGCAAACAGTGTCACTTGAAAAATGTGAAACACAAGCTGAAATACGGTAATTTGGAACATAACCGTGACATGACAGTCTTCGGTTATGTACTCATACAAGATCATGACATTATCCCTCTCCACTGAAATATACGGAGCCATGAAAGTCACACGGTTAGAAACAAAAATGTAAAAACAAAAAAACAAAAAAAAAAAACACAACTTTCAAGTTTCAGTATGTTTTTTTAAAATAAGTTGTTCGCATGACTTAGTAAAGATCTTGTGCACGTGACATAATGAAAATCTTGACGGCACAAGAGAACTGACCAATAGAAATGCAAAATTATGCTGTCCGAACAAGATCTTTGTAAAGTCATACTGTAGCAATTATGTCGTGCTCTCGAGATCTTTATTAAGTTGTGCGCATGACATTTTTATTAAGACGTGTGCACAAGACCTTCATTAAGTCATGCGCAGGAGATCTTCATTAAATTCAGTTGCTTTTTTTAATTAAAATTTTATTCTAACCATATCACTTTCACGGCTCCGTAGAAATACATATACCACAAGCATGAAAGAAGCATTTCTGCAAAGGTCACAATTGCCTCGGAAGCCAAAAATATTTTTTCAGAGGCCACCTTGTCTACTGACATTATTGCTGTTACACATGATAACATTAAATTTGGATGAGTCGATTAACTGCATACGCTATCAGTTATCTGCAACTCCAAGCCTCGAAATAATGTTTATGCTGATGCAGAACTTAATGGCAAATCTTTCAGAGCTTCACATTATTAAAATGGTTCCAATATTAGTCGCAACAGACAGACCCTTTCAAAATATCATCTTGTGCTGGACATTGTCCTTGTCCTGCTGCCTACTGCCAGGTTGGAACTCCTAAAACTAAGTACAAAAAAAAAAAAAAGCACACATCATTCGCAGAGAACTTTATTACTCTAATATAAAATTCACAGTGCTCTTCCACTAACGTTTATCCATGAATTCCAAGCACTGAATTGCTGGCATATTTAACCCTTAACTTTGGGCAACTTTGAGGCCCTTTGGCCTCCTAGCATGCTTGTAATTAAACCCTGCAAAGATATGGCATTGACATACACTGTTGATTAATTCATTGGGGGTGGTTACTGGTTAGACTATCAGGCTGGCTTGGCTCTTTTTTTTTTTTAAATGTCACACAAACATGGGTATGGTTTATAACAAGTAAGCAATGCTACCAGGTTTAAAAGTTAATGTTGCACAAGTTCAATAGTTCAGATTCCACAGCCTGTAAGTCCACAGAATCCAACAGATCAATGGGTTCATACACATTATGGTTTAGATCTCAAATTTTATATATTGACAGCTCAGCATGAAAACAAGTTGTATATCAATAAAGGCATTTTAAAGATTTCCTTGCATTAAAAAAACATGTTAAATGATATCCCTCTGAGAATGTGTTTCTTTTTGCTGGCATCCCTGTCAAACCACAGATGACCTACGGTGGCAGTTGTGTATGTGGTTAACCATAAACAAGTGAAAATAAAACCCGTTACCAAAGACCATAGAAATCTATCTCATCTACATTGTAATTCATTAACCTTTTCACCCATAAAAGTGAAACTCAGAATTCATCTCCCGCACTTATACAATTTAACTTGTTTTAACCATTTTTCTCCACATTACTGTAATTCATCAACCTTTTTACACCAAAAAGGTTAACTCAGAATTCAACTTAGGCACCTATAACTTAGGCACCTATAACTTAGGCACCTATATAGTTTCACTTGACTACATTTTTATCCCTATTACCTTAATTAATCTTCCGCTTCACACAAAAAAGAGGAACTCTAAATTAAACTAGAAGCACATACATGTGTGTAGTTTGACTTTGGACACAAAACTACATTGGCTTGCTCGACTTCACAAAAAGTGCAGTTTTATCCTTCTAGAAATCACACTGGATCAAAATATTCCTGCATAAACACTGTGCAGACATGTTAAAAGGTGGAGGCAACAGGGTAGTATCTATTCATATGTACAGGTATTATTTCATGGTTCCTACCTCAAAGTTTTCACCATACGTGGGAAGGCCCAGCAGCAACCTGTGGATGGTCGTGGGTTTCCCCCGGGCTGTGCCCGGTTTCCTCCCACTATAATGTTGGCTGCTGTCGTATAAGTGAAATATTCTTCAGTACGACGTAAAACAATAATCAAATAAATCAAAGTTTTCAAAACCTGCAGATGGTTGTGGGTTCCCCCCAGATTCTGCCCCGCTTCCTCCCACCTTAATGCTGGCCACCATTGTATAAGTGAAATATTCTTGAGTTCGGAGTAAAACGCCAATCAAATAGACAAATAAACAAATAAATCAAAGTTTTCAAGGAGAATATATCCTATTTTTGATGCACTTTCAAGGACAATTTAGATCAAACAGAAACTTGTAAGTGAAGATTCAATGGGTATTACTTTGGTAGATTACTTATATATCCATTTTGCATGTACCAGTAATGATATGTAATACTATATTTATTTCACAATGAATTCTAAGAACTACTGCCAAAATAAACTCTTTTCAAGAAATTTCATGGGTCTTGAAAACCTTTGAACAACAAAATTCAAGAGCATGGACTTTCAAAGATTTCCAGGATCACTGTGTTAGGTGCACATTATGCTTGCATATGTTTTATTCCACCATTTTACATCAGTGTCTGTTCATTTAACATAGTAATGCAGATTAAAATTGATTAAAGATACACTATCGTATGATTCTACTTGGTTTGAGATCAAAATAATATCCATGCATAATATACCTGTAAATGCCAGATGCTGTATAATAAAACAGCCATAAACAGAAAGAAAACAATAATTGCTTGAAGACATATGTACTACATCTAACAAACGTAACAAAGAATATTTGCTAAACTTTTAACTTAGCAATACAATTCTGTACCACCTTCTAACATAGAAACACAGTGCAATGTATCATCAAAGAAATCCAGAAAAGTCATTCTGACCAGGTTCACCTGGTTTATAGTTGCACATAATAGTTACCATGACAATGTAACGCCAACAGCAGTGGTTGCCATGGTAATAATATGTACACATAAGGATACATGTGTACATATTATTTTTGTTAAATGGTTCACAAAATATTTTAAAAGACAAATTGCATCTATTGTTATCTTTTGTTTCACTTTACATTGTTTTGCACATCCATGTAAGAAGGCTCAAGAACTTGGGATGGGGTACCATGCAGGGAAATAAAGAGCCTACAGTATATATACAGCCCCTCCCCGTGCCTCCCTATCCCTCCCTCAGTTTATTAACACCCCCAGGAAGTGAGTCACCTATGTAAGAACATCACAGGCATAGTGTGCTCTGTAGAAATGAATAGCTACCAGGCTTAGAGTTTCAAGAGATGCAGCAATGCAGCTGTTACCAACAGTAAACCAACATTCAAATCCATTCAGCCTTACAGGCACCTACTGTCAAATCACATCAAGTAGGTAAATTCAGATAAAATATTTATAGCAATCTGTCCTCCATACTGAGATAAATAAAATAAAAGCACCGTAACCCTTAATTTTGCAAAGTACTTGACTAATCCCAGAAGTTACTTTTACAAACAACCTTTATGTTTTTTTTTTTATACACCTTACCAATGTTTAGATTTTTAATAATAACTTGTCAAAAGGAATAAAATCTTACCTGACTGAACTCGTTTGGTTTCCGTATCACCACCATCCTCAGCTGCCACTGTTTGTGTCCTAGAAGGGTCAGGATGAGACTGTGTCCCCTGGGGTGCGACCCCCTTTGGGGCACTTCCCTTAGAAGGCTTAGGAATACAACTTGCCCACTGTCCACTGGTACTTGCTTTCTCCAAGCCACTGGTAAGTGTGGTTGGTTTTGTAATGGCCACTTTGGCGTGTCTATTATTATTGGCTTCTACGCTACCTCTGCCACTTTCCGACGACAGCAGTTTGCCTGTTCTCATGCCATCTGGTTTTCTTTTCCCCACCACACATTTAGACTTGGAAGACGTGGAGGAAGTCACAGCAGTCCCCTCGCAAGCGTCTCTGATTTTGGGGTCGACGTCATCGCTTGTCCCGTTAGATAGCGTTGACTGTCGCGAAATGCCAGCACTTATTCCCAACGCTTTGCTTCGAGCTGTCACTTTCGACTGTCTTTTTTGCTCCGGGTTTTTAGCCGACGCCACAGGGTGCCCCGCATATCTTGCCTCACAGTTTGTACCCTGGCTTGATAAACCCTTCCCCCTGGACTTGACTAAACGCTCGGCACTAGGGTCCACTGATGTATTTATGGAGCCTCTCCCAGAGACACTATCACCCTTGTCCGCGCCATCTTTACTATCGCCAAATTCTTCTGGGTAAACATCCCAACCTAAAGAATCCCCACTTCCCCTTTTCTCCGAGAGCTCTGTATCTCCAGGCGTCTCAGTTACGGGCAATTTATCCGAAGTTTTGATGGCTGCGTCACTCGCAGAATCACAGTTTGAATTCGAGTTTTGAATTTCGTCTGCAGCCGGCGATGCCGTTAAAAGGTCAATGCTGTCACATGCGTGCCCGGCGTCTTCCGACTTCGTCTTGGAAGCTGAAGAGCTTTTGCTGCATTTTGATTTGTTTATTATTCTTGCGGGCTTAGCGGAGTTTATCTTACAATTTTGAGTTCCTGGAATGGACTTTCTACTCGAGTAACTTTTCCCCGATGCAGAAGTATCGCTTACACTTTGATCGCGTTTAGAGTTAGTTTCCACGCCGGTCTCTCGAGGCGAGCCAGTTTTCGTCAGACGTACACTTTTGTTTCGACTGGACACCGTACTTCCGGAACAGTATCTGGGCACAGATTTCTGGGCATCACCAGGTGATTTGGAACTGTCGGGCGACTGACAAATCCCAGACTGACTACTTTCAGCTCTAGGGGAAAGCTTTTTTCCACCAGCCGTTATATTTCTAGTACTAGACGTCGCCTTGACCAACAGCGGATTATTTCTCGGTGAAACTTTAGACGTTGGTTTATTAGACGAGGGCTCCGTTTTATCACCTTTGACCAGCGAACCCTTCGTTCTAACCGTATCTTTAGACGGTTCGGCTGATTTCTCTCTGGGTGATGGCGACTTACGGGCAGCGCAGGAAGAGCTACTTACATCGCTTCGGTCCGTCGAACACCCCTCCTTAGCTGCCCTCACCCTGGGGTCTGGTTTGTGTCCACCCGATCTGGGACGGGTTATCTTTAAACGCCCTTGCCCATCAACTGGTTTAACAGCTGATTGTTTAGACATGGTTCTATCTTGTACTCCGATGTCCGTGAGCTCGGACTTGGATGTTAATTTGCTAGAGCGTGGCGATGTTATCTCCTTAATGCCTGCCCCGGCGCGTGAGGAGGCGAGTTTTCGAGCCGGACGGGCATCCATTGAATTCCTGTCAGTCCGTTTCTCACTGTTTGGTGCACAAGACGCTTTCTTCTGCCTACTTTCGCTATCCCGACTGGACGCCGAAGCTGCGGACTGCGATCGACTTCGACTTCCTGATCGATCATTTCCAGCGCAATTATTTCGACATCCATTTACTTTTTTCAGTTTCGATAGTTTTATCTCTGCTGCACGTTCCCGACATTTGCATGTTATCGGCGCTTCCGCGTTTGCTCCGCGCGCACGAGGGACTGTTACTACATCGTGCGTCGCCGTCGTCCCAGCTGATCGCGATGTTGCAGCACGTGCAGATGGTGATCTGTTTTTAGCGTTTACCCCAGGCAGCTTACTACAGGCAGCTTGAGATTCGCTTCCACTCCTGAGTTTTTCAGCTGCCTGCCTCGCCGAACCCAGCCTAGCCTTATTATCTGTCATATTTGTTAGCGTTTTCCAGGCATCCTTTATAGGGCCCTCCCCGTCCGATGCGGCCGAAATGTCAAAGGCATAGTTTACAGGGCTCTCCTCAATACACAGACAAGTAGAACATGTAGCATCGCGCTGATGGTTGATATGGGAGAGAAACAAATACCTCACCTGGTCTTGATCATCAGTTTGTATAGCCAAACATTCGCTGCATTCACAACAGTTCTCTGTTGTTGTTGACATTGAATTATAGGGCACATATTTCACATTGTTTCGCCGCGGGCCAACTCTAGTGCTCTGAGCGTTCCCCGTAGACACGTGCGCAGCGGATTTATCTCCGATACCTGTTGCATGGTCCGTCGGTCGTGATCTATCGATGCATCTCTGTCGTCGGCGGGACGGCCTCGACGAAGCCGGAGAGTGACCCGGTCCTGAGGAATAATGATTGGAGCAGCCAGTGTCCGTCGCTAATTGTAAATGCCCCGCTGAAATGTCAGAGGAGACTGAAAGTTGCTGTAGATATTCGCCTTCAGAATGTTTATTTTGTCCTTGGTTAAGAACGTTCACATTATTCGCACCGGCAAGACGCCTGTCATACCCGTTCTCAGGACGAAATGTATGGGAGACCAAGCGCACCACATCGACACTACTTACGTCACTGTCCGTATCGCATATCCCCGAAGCTGCCCCTGGCGATAACCTCTGTCTAACATATTCTAGCGGACCATTACCAGTCCGCAATGCAGCACATTTCCCGGAACGTCCCAGGTCGGTACAGGTAGGCCTACTACCACAGGAACACTGGGAATAGTTAGCTGGGGATGATGATGATGATGACGACGACGATGATGCGGATTCGCGTCGTTCACTAGTCTGTTCCTCTACCGAGCTCTGCACCTGCGACTCTGTTGTTGAAAAATTGTTTCCATTTACCGATTCATCGCTGCAACGTCGTCGCGTGGTTGACGGGTTGCTCGAATGATTGACATATGTTGATTTGCAAGTTCCAACACATCTGACACTTGCGTTGCCGGAGTAAAGTCTGCCTACCTCTATCTCTTTGCGTTTTTTATGCGAGCCGTAGCTATCTATAGTCTCTCTAGGGCAAAACCTGGAGCCTGCTTGCCCATAATTATTTTCTACTCGCTTCCTTTCAATATTCACCTCTCTTCTCGGCGGACTATCTACCTCTGTCTCACTGTTATAATAGTACGGGCTAAAATCGACGTCAGTCCAATCCACCCTGCCAGAAAGTTGACTGGAAATAGAATTCAGGTTTTCAGATAAAGTTTCAGCTTCCAATTCTAGGTCATGTTGTAGTAGATGGGAACGTGAGCACGTTTCTCCAGGTGGGCTGTGAGAAACTGTGAAGGAATCTGTTCTAGTTTTTACTGCTAAAGCGCTGTCAGTGTGGCGCTTTAATGGTTTTTTTAGGCCACTGAGTTCTTTATCTTCAGAATTACCTCCCGTTACTCGCTTTGACGTACCTGGCCCGGCAGTGCGTTGCTCTCTGGGAGTTAAACATGTGTCTACGCCTCCTGTGTTATATTCTGACAGTTTCGGCTCCCCCTCCGACGTGCTACGCTCCCCTCCCAGCCGAGGACGTGAGGCCGAGTTAACAGCGTTGGGGGTAGATATTTTATGACTAATATTTCCGTTACTCGCGAAACCCTTCCCTGTCAGACGCTGTCTCTGCCGGACCAGTTTACTGCCGCGACCCGTGCAACTGAATGATGTATTGCTTTTATTGTTGTCCACATTCCAACTTAGGTCTTCGATTTCACGACACACTTCTTCTGTCTCTCCCAAATCCGCTCTTTCGTCCTTGAACCAGGTAAACTTGCGGGAGAGTGTGTGGGAGGCTTGATTTGCGAATCCCCTGGTGTCATCTGGTAAATAATCTCCCCCAGAAGAATCCACGCAGCCAGACATACTGCACTCATCGAATGCCTGACCTTCGGAGAGAATAGTTTTTATACTATCACCGAATCCATCCGAATTATCAGAGATATTAATTATACTGGGTTTCGAATCGCCCACCTGTTTACAAATATCATTACCTGCCTGGTTAAGATGTTTACCAGTATTCTCTACGCTACGGAAGTCCGTTATTTGCAACTCTCTGCTCGCATTAATGCACTGGTTTTGAACTGACGCAGTTAGATGAGCGTCCGTAAGTTTTCCGTGATTGGAATCACTCCAGCTCAGACCAGATCGATGTTTGTCATGTGTTTGTGTCTGATCGGTGTCTTTGTACTGGGGTGATTTTTCCCTGTCTAGGGGTTGCTCGGCGGCCTTATCCCGCGGGTCCTGTCCGGCCCTAAACCCGTCATCAGTGAGGGACACAAAGGGACTGATCTGCTCCTGATCCCTTACACAAGACTCATTAGACTTGCGCAAATACGAACAGATTATCTCCTTATCACTATGGGATTTACGGCTTCCAGACATGCCATGGACGTGCGGTAGTGATCCGCTTACAAATCGGCTGAGTGTTTTTGTCCGGTCAGCTGGGACCCTCAATTGAGGCCTATTGTCAATCGTCTTTAATCGTTCATTGGCTCTCGACTGCACACCGTTACCTGTGCTGACAGCCGCAATTGACAGACTGCTCTGAGACGCATTGCGACTCGATTTCAGCGCTGTCTTTCCAGAAGTCGTTTGCGAACGTGTCTGGGGTTGCTTCTGTCGCGTTGCCTCATCTGCAATCGCTGTAACACTTAGTTTCGAATAACTTTTTGAGCTTTCTGTGTTTTCCTTTGCCTGAACCAAGACAGATCTGTTATTACCAAAGACTTTGCCGAGCTTGGAAGCGGATTTTTTCTTGGAAGGGACATCTGGGTGATATTCAGGCCCGTACGAACGGCGATTGTCCACTAAACAGTAAGAGTTACCGCTGCGACTTATCAAATTACGGGGTAATAACGCAGGTCTGAGGTTTCTTTTGCGTTTTACGAGAGCAACCCCGTTCTCCGCTTCGACAGCTTTCGCCGATGCCGATGCAGCGTTAAACCCAACTGATCTGCGACTTTTGATAGACACCAGCGAGACATTTTTGTTCGCTTTGCTATGTTTTGTGGGCACTTTGGACTGGTGGACATTTGATTTGGCGTCCTTTGTCCCTTGCATAGACGGAAGCTGGAGAGGCAAGACCGAACGCTTTTTGGATTGGGTTCTTTCAACAGCGTTCTCTTTAGAAACACGAATGAATTGGCTTCCGTTTGATTTTGCACCTTTCCGGTCCATACTGTTTACTCATGCCATATATCAGTTTATCACACAGGCGTATCTTTATTGACAAGGCAGCGTATGTGTATATATTCAAGACACACACACGCACACATTACAGTGTGTTTAATGATCGCCTCACTTGGTCAGATCATGACACTGCATTCCATTCAATCAAACCAGTCATCCTGTGCAGTCGTACAAGAGGCGCTGTATATTATCTATGGATATAAATTGTCTCTGCCTGGACATTCGCTTCCTCCCACCTTGTCGTCAAGTGACGACCTACAAATATACAAATGAAGTAGTGGATAAGCACAAAGAAATATGTGTGAATAAATTCTCTATATATATATTGATACAAAAAAAAATGACCATATATTTATATCATACAAACTATATAACAGTAGATAAACTGGTGTACATGTCTTAACTTTCATAGTCATATTATGTGTGTTATCATTTAACCCGTTAATCATGGATCATGTTCTTTCTATACATCAGCATAATTACGACGTAGACCATAGAATGAAAACCCAGTGCAGCGACGACAGTGTGGTAGCTGGCAAATGGTCACACCCAACCGGTGAAATACTGCCTCTTGTCAATTTACCTCGAACCCTTATACACGTATTATATAAATTAGATCAGTTTAGGTGTAGTCCTCATGGATGTCTCAAGATTTGTTCCATATCAGCTCAAGATAGGATACTGCAAGGATAGTGTTCGTGTGCTTAGCAAGCATACATGTACATCGCAATTATAAATTTGCACATTTTACATGAAATGCGCAAAGAGATTATAACCAACCATACCAAACACCTGGTTCTTTCATTTCAATGAGCTTTAAACAAAGACTAATTGTATGCCTTTGTTTGTTATTCTGTCATTTTTAACGAATCTTCAATAATCCGATTAGAACTGGTAAATACATGTGCTTAACGAGGATAAGCGGGATTTATTTTCAGGCTTGGACCAGTGACATAAATGACCTAATACAGAAGGAGTAACAATTTTAATATCAAAGAAATTAATATATGTAACAGACGACCCATATAATGGTAAATGCACACGAAACCTGCGTTAATGAACTTACAATAGGTAAAACTTTATCTTAAGCATTGTATTATTATCGTTTAACATGCCAATCTTTGCAGACACATGCAGATCTTTATATGAGGCGTTTGCTCTATAAATATGCATGTGCGATTACTAAGACTGACATCATGAATGGTATTCAATGCCTTTACATGCAACGATCTAACGATTCGCGTTCTGGAAGTCAACACAAAATACAGATCCCACACCGCCTAACATCTGTGTGACGACATTCTTTTCTATGCATGAATATGCAGAACCAAGATATTTAACGAAAACACACGCGGCACGTCAACAGATCTCCAGAAAGAAGAAACTAGAGCAAATTCGCAAATACCCGGGACACTCCGCAAGAATTAAGTTGATGTCATCCTCCACTCTGGTCCCCCTTTATTAAAACCAATGGCTCATGCTATATAAAAGACCGGATGCCAAACGTAGACCGGCAGGTGTGACCACCAGCCAACCAACGAGCAGACAGACTGAGCGATTTCTGGAGAGCGGTTTGTGGTAGCTTTGAAAACTACATGTACACGTGCAGATTTGGGACACTTTGGTTTAGGCAGGAAAAAAAATCCCGAAACTTTCTCCCTCTATAATTTTCATATCATTGCAGTCATCGTCCTTCTCTGTTCGCCTTGCACGACAGGACTGCTTCAATGACGATATACCGAATCGGATATGTGTACATACGGACTGGCGGATATGGTGTATATAACAAATGCATATCGGAGCTTCGGTTTATCCTTTCATGCTGCAGAAGAAAATACCATCTTCACATCAGGAAAGTATTTGCAAACATGCAAATCGGTGCGAGCAAAGAAGTATATCGACCAAGTTCACTCCGATAAAGAGATGTAGAGACGAGAAGCACTCCGCTTGGAAAGTAGCGATACCGTTTGGAAAGACCGTTTTAGTGAAGCCAGATAAAATCGACGTCACGTTGTTATATCTCATCTTCTCACTATAGTTTGCCCTAGATCGTCCACGGGGCCTCTTGTCTAATGATTGTCTAGCCGGTCTTGTGTGAATATTTATAGCCTTATCAAAGCGACACACAGGCCTATACGTCAGTCACTTCCTTAGAGACACGTTGTTTGTGTACTATCAGGAAATGCTCCGAAGTATCACTTTGTAGATAGGCCCGCATTTGCACCGGAAATATATGTCGGTGTAGAACTGAAAAAACAAACCATAAATAAACGTGTGTTTCATTCCTTTATTTATCTGATATGCCTATTACACCTTCTATCATCACATCGATGGTCTTTTTGGTTTGTTTTTCTTCGTTTTAGGAAGAAAAAGCACTTTGGTTGGAAAACAAGTAAACACGCAAGCATCGCCATCACAGCATACATGAATAAGGAACAGCATATCATGTGACAATGGTTACGCAGCGTTGATGTACTATATATACCTGAAACAAGAAGACAAAGTGTATCCAAATGGTCATACCAAAGAGAACATGTCAACGCGCAATCTGATTGCTTCGCTAACGTAACCCGGAACGCGTGATGACAGAAATATGGGTTTGATCTTAATCTTATTACATGTATAATAAAGCCGAGGGTTCGCTTGGAATACACCAATCCATGTGGCTGAGCCAAATCAACAAATGCGGAAACAGATACAGCCCTATATATAGGTGTGGACGCAAGTATTCCTATTTGGATGTTTATCGTTTATAACGCCGATTTCTTATGCTCTCTGTGAAAAAAAAGAAAACAAGAAGGAAAAAGATTTATTTATTTATTTGATTGGTGTTTTACGCCGTACTCAAGAATATTTCACTTATACGACGGCGGCCAGCATTATGGTGGGAGGAAACCGGGCAGAGCCCGGGGGAAACCCACGACCATCCGCAGGTTGCTGGCAGACCTTCCCACTTACGGCCGGAGAGGAAGCCAGCATAAGCTGGACTTGAACCTACAGCGACCGCATTGGTGAGAGGCTTCTGGGTCATTACGCTGCGCTAGTAGCATTAAGCTATTTGGGTTCCTTCAAGATATACGAGCAAGACCACTTTACGTGATTGTTGTTGCGAACGTTGTCGTGAAAGATATGTACACCATGCACTTTAAGTTACGTAAAGAAGTATCGACAGTCGGATGCATGGAACATTTCTGATGATTCAGCAATCTTTGCTTGCTGGAAAGACTCGGATTACAGAGTACCGATCGGATTACGGTCCGTCGTCAACTGCTATGTGAGCGAATGGCGCAAAGCCGTAATATGAAGTGCCACTCTTCCAACAAAGTCCAAATTTAGAATGACAAATTGCATATTAAGTATTTAACCCTAGGTTTGCAGACAAGAGCAGAATGTAATTTAGTCGTTTGAGACCAAGTTTGA
Organism: Liolophura sinensis; assembly: GCF_032854445.1. Taxonomy (NCBI): domain Eukaryota; kingdom Metazoa; phylum Mollusca; class Polyplacophora; order Chitonida; family Chitonidae; genus Liolophura; species Liolophura sinensis. Next base: position 27,389,684 of record NC_088306.1, read on the forward strand.
TTGAGTGAGTGAGGGAGTGCCTGGGGTTTAACGTCGTACCACACAATTTTTCAATCATTTGACGACGAAGGAGTCCCGAATGCGGATGTACGAGCGCTTGTCCCAGGACGGATTTCCACCGCTCTTTTATCTAGTGCTGCTTTACTGAGACGACTTATCGAAGGCAAGTAAGCCGCCCCACCCGAGCCATTATACTGATACCGGTCAACCAGTTTTTGTACTATCCCCTTAATGCTGCACGCCAAGCGAGGAAGCTACAACTTCCTCTTTTAAGGTCTTAGTTTTGACCCGACCCAGGATTGACCCTGGATCTAAAAAAATTTGAGAGATAGTTTGAAAATGTGAAGAGTTGCACGATCGCGATTATTTGTGTTACATACAACTTATTAATTGATACAGGTCAATTATTCTTTTGTACACCCATACATACAAGGTCATCATATTTGTACACAAAATCACCTGATGTTGAAATTACTGGAATGAATTGCGTGTACTTAATGTATCAGCATAACATTTTATTTACCGTGAAAGTGCACTGTCAAAAAAGTCAAACATTTTGCAGATATAAGAAATAATTTCTAATTTAAATACATGTTTAGACGGTATAAGTTGTCTCATATGTCTTAAATGTACGATTAGTACATCTCTAATACGCCAAGACAACGCTAGGTATTATGATGTAGGTTATATCTCACATGTTGTTCACACCTGCCTACGTAGGTTTTATTTTTGGGTACATTAATGGCGTTAAAATTCGATCAAAGTCAAAATCCCTGTACATGTATGGATGGACAATATCAAAGATTATACACCCATGCACTCACACAAGCTGCTATTTACGTTTGTAGTGCATATGCTCATAATAACTTAAAGTTTATCACAATAGTCGGATCAACATCAAGCGATAGCGTGCTGATCCACCCGCTGCTTCCGTGAGCGGTTTGTCTATTGTGGGCTGATGTCCGAGTATAGGACATTTTTTGTTTGCTTGTTTGTGATTTGTTTTGCATAGTTCGCTGACGAATTAAGTGGTCATCATGTTTTGACAAAGGGTCGCTCTGTATCCACAAATACAAACCTATATACGACAATGTGCGTGGTCGTTTATTCACATATATTTTTGTTTGTTGATTAAAGCCGTGTTCCAGACCTTTTCACAAATATGAAGACGGTCAGGAGAATGTGATCCTCTAATACAATATGCAGGAATACAATTACAGACGTACATCACAGAGAGTAAAACCAGAACAGCGACGACAGTGTGACAGATGGCAAATGGTCACAAGTAATGGGTGAAATACGGCCTCTTGTCAATTTACCTCTACTCGCGCTTTATTCTAACTATTTATGTAAATGGTTAGAGAATAGCAAGTTCTATACCCCCTAGCACCACGGCTTAAACAGAATTAGGTAAATAAAATGCAGAAATGTTAATCGCAATTTATATCAGACGTTACTCAGAATTACTCCAGAAGAACTGTGCTGTCATCACTTACAAATAACAGTATATCATTGCAAAGGGACAAGGTCACGGGGATGCTTGGTCCATCAGCAGAAAGTCCTGGATAAATAAGTCAAGGAATGATGGATTGGAGGTACACCTACAGGTGCGTTTCTGTGCCTCAATGCTAAAATGCATATCGACAGTCGACAAACAGGGAGCAATATAGAATTACACTATTTGACCTATTTGACCTATTTCGCCCAAATTCGCGTTTTAAGAGGCACAGAAATGTCATAATATACATGTATTACGTTTGGTACTGAATATTACATTCTTAGAGTAGGATATCACCGTAGCTTCCAAACAATCCTCGAAATACCTTCCTAAGATCAAAAGAACCAGGTAAAGTGAGTAATTTGGTGGAGTCATGGACGAAATTCTACGACAGAGTACTACACACGATCCAGCATACTGTAGGTGCTGTACTATGAACACAAAGACAGGCCATTTATCACGTACATATATTCACGATGTCAAAATCATTTCAGGGGCTTAGTCTTTGTCTTTCATTCCATGATACATGTATGTGTCTGAGCCGCTATATGGGATCTGTCCTGTCATGTCATGTCTCAACGCATAGACTATGTGCCAATATGAACTGCTTCACAAGCTGGCAAAGGACTGGGCCATTCATCATACGCTGTAGTATAGAAGTTTGTATACAGACAGACGTAGCTGTAAGGATAGATTTAGAAGTTGAGTGGAACTCCTCTGTAGTGATAGTGAAGTTAACTAATAACTGGAAGTATCCAAATTTAGATGTAAAAGACAATTCAGCCCCAAAAGCAGAACTTGTTCAGTAAGCTGGCGCGTTGTTAGTGGAAGAGGTTAACTACTAACATCTTCAATGATTACCTGGACAAAGGATGTCAGCATCTCACCATGGAACAGCCTTTGTATTTCCTTAATAGCTGGCAAAAGGAGGGATAAACTTTTCACACCTGATGTATACATGGAGAATCAGCTTTGGGTGATTTACGTAAGGATAAATCAGCTTTTTCAAGACTCAAGTAATGAAGGATTATCTTTCAATGATTGGTTTCATGCTTCATTAATGCAATGTAGGATTAACATTTCATTGTGAAAATCAGGAAAGATCACCTTTGTATTACTCATGTGACTTTGCCTGTCTGAAGGAAGGAGGGAAGGATCAATTTTGATGACTGATGTATGGAAGGATCAATTTTGATGACTGATGTGTGGAAGGATCAACTTTGCCACAAAGAAGAAAGGAAGTAAGGATTAACTTTTCTGGATATAAGCAAGGAAGAATCCACTTTTCAAAAGTGATCAAAGGAAGGATTAACTTATCATGAGTGATGACAAAACTGGAAAGAGCAAACTTGTCTTATCCACAGAAGATTGCAGTTTCAATAATTGATGTCTCACAGGATGACCTTTTCACAAGTGGTGCCAAAATATTCAGGCTGCCTGGTTCTCTGATGTGCTGACATACTAATATTAGCACATTAAAGCAAGGCTTGCACAAATGGAGTTTTTAAGGACATTTGTCCTTCATTCCAGACCAGTCAAACAGCCTTCTGTTAATGATATTCAAACATTCTGCTATATTTGCAGTAATTATTTATCTGCGTGTCTTTATCTTGTCCATCTCTAATAAAATATACATGCAGTTAACATATGGTTGAATAGATCTCATGTAAACAAACAGTGCCACCCAAACACACGGTGATCATTCATCGTAGAGCTTTATAGCCAATATCAGTAATGTTATACTATGGCAAGTCAGGAGGTAGAGCAAGTCAGCAGGTATTTGTGGTATTCTGTGACCTTACAGTATGTCCACAAGAAAGTATCAGGTATATAGAGGAACATTTAATTAGCCCCTCAACACCTGACTGGTATGCATTACAGGTAGCTTCTCATGCTTATTAATTTCTTCATCAGCTGTCACTAATAAGTGGACGAGATACTTTGACATCAGACTACATGCAGCCATAATTTATGTCAATGTAACCATATTACACGTAGTGAATAATAAATCCCTGGCGTTGTATTTGGAATTTAACTGAATGAACGAATGAATGCTTGGGGATTAACGTCGTACATGTATGTAACAGTTTTTCAGTCATATGACGACAAGGAGTGATTAGGTGTGTGTACATAGATCTTCCTGTGGCAGGGCGAGTCCATGCTACCATAGTGCTGCCACCACTGAAGTACCATGACACCCCACCCAGTCACATTCTACTGACACCAGTCCAACCAGTCTGTTTCCTTGCTCTTACCTCTCAGTGCTGAGCGCTGAGCAAGGCAGCAACAAGGACCAATTTTAAAGTCTTTGGTATAACCAGAACCGAATAAGCCACCGAAACGGTCATTTAGAATTTAGTGTTGATCACTATTGAACATGACAAACTTGCTAAATGGATTAACAATAAATTCAGAAGTTTCATATCCATAAATCATTTTGATATGTTAGTATTGTTATAAGTAAATTTGATCAAAAATGCATGACAAGTGCCTCTTTGATGTTTCATTCGCATTCGCACTTCTGTCATCGTAAAATTTAACACACGTGCCTAAACAAGATCCTTGCACAGATTGACCCCTCTGTTGGCAAGCTTGTTAATGGCTTGATTTAACTTTCAGGTCACTATTTAATAATAAAGTGGAGAAGAAGTTTTGATGCAGTATGTACACTGTCTACATCCACACCTGCATATATGGAACATAGTAATTACTAAAAAAACAAACTTATTTGAACAAAAGATCTGTTGTGTCTAATTACCTCTGGCTTGACATCAACTACAGTACTAATATGACAGTCCATCAACATAAACCTTAATTTGACTTCAGACTCAAGAAAATTAAAGATACATTTGTACAATCTGCTGAGTACTTACGTGAGAAAACATTTATCCGAAGATCTGCCAAAAGCAGTGTTACATCCGCAACAATACAGTGGCTACATCTGCTCTTCAGGCTTGCTTGTTATAACTCAAGTGAGTCATTAAAAGAAAACGACACATGTCAGTGAAATAGAACAATGTGACTCTTGCTCTGGTTGCACACATGAGCATCACGCTTTCTGTCTGCTTTTGGTTTCATTAAATGAGCAAAAGATCATGACAATGTGAACTATTCTTTAATGCTTTTTTGACACTAAAAGTACCTATTGAATTTAAGAGTTAAGTATATGTTGATGTGTATCAACAATAAACAAAGCAAATATTTAAATTTTAAAATTAAGCATTTTAATTTTGACTTTCATGTCCAAAGTTTATGGCTCCCATACAAGGAGAATGATACTAAAGTATTTCTTTTATACACTGACACTCAGGTGTACAGGTAATTTAAAAATACTACGCTGAAGTAGTGTACCTGAAGACCAAAAGACACCTGTTGATTTAAAATTTCAACACTATATTTAGTCATGACTCTGCCATCATGTCAGAACCATACTCAAATGAACAGATTGTATGATAAATATACTTATATTTTTGTAATTATTTCAGTGAACTGCCATTATAGTGGACAAGAATACGACTTGATCAATCATCAGACATGACTGCAATGTTAATATATTAATATCAAATCTTAACGTGCTGTATGATAGTTTATTAGGATTACAATATTAGAAATTTAACGTGCTGAGAACTTCGCTGTCAGTAAGCGTTTTAATTATTACAGTGTAAATTTTTTGTATCTTCATAACAAAATGTAACAGCATTAAAGTATTGTAAAACGTATACATGCTGGCAAGCAGGAAAGTCTGATATTAACTGTAAATTTTAAACTGGAAACCATAAATACAACTAGACAAGCCTGGAATTCTTAGCGATAATCTCAGATTTTTCCATGCCTTCATGCTGACATCATAGACATGAAGCATATCTACCCTTATCCCAAAACAGACATGCTGTCTTACAGTGCTTGGCAAGTCTTGCTGAGATATAATATTACCTGTCTAAAAATACATCAAAGGGGCTGATTGCAGGTATAAAATCTGCTCAGGTGTAGTGAAGCATTAAGACCTAGTAAAGCAGTTTGTCACACAAGCTCTGCACATATGTATATATAGGAGTAACAATGCTTCACTGCCCACGTAGTACAAGCCTCATTGAACACGTTTCTAGGCCAGTGCTTGCATGGATTCAAATTTGAAACCAGTTGGCTGTCAGCCGTTAGGGAAAACTTCTTATTGTACATGGAATGTTTACCTGAAAACATCCGGGTAAAAATAGTCGGAAGCTGCACCAGGATGCATTTTAAATCCAGGTTAAATTGTGCTACTGACAGGTGATTTTCAAACAAACATAAACTGGTTTAAAACGACACTCCTCATTTTACAGTATGTCATAGACAATGTTTGATCGTTACAGATTTAGTACATTAACTCTGTGGCCCATATATTATATGTGCCAGTGTCTGAAACAGATTCGTGTAACAAAAATTATTTCCTTGACATGTTAATAATAATGTATTTCTTCAAACTTTTTGCATGTTTGCAAGGTGTTTATTCATGCATACTTCGAGGGCATTATTTTATGCTGACTGATAAAATTATACTTTTGTGAAAAGAAATGTTCTTCAAGGACTTTCAAGGATCACCCTTATGTCCTATGTTTTCAAGGTCCATTCAGCTTATGTGTAAACCTTCCTGTGCTGATCAAGGACCATTCAGCTTACGTGTAAACCTTCCTGTGCTGATCAAGGACCATTCAGCTTATGTGTAAACCTTCCTGTGCTGATCAAGGACCATTCAGCTTATGTGTAAACCTTCCTGTGCTGATCAAGGATCATTCAGCTTATGTGTAAACCTTCCTGTGCTGATCAAGGACCATTCAGCTTATGTGTAAACCTTCCTGTGCTGATCAAGGACCATTTAGCTTATGTGTAAACCTTCCTGTGCTGATCAAGGACCATTCAGCTTATGTGTAAACCTTCCTGTGCTGATCAAGGACCATTTAGCTTATGTGTAAACCTTCCTGTGCTGATCAAGGACCATTTAGCTTATGTGTAAACCTTCCTGTGCTGATCAAGGACCATTTAGTTTATGTGTAAACCTTCCTGTGCTGATCACAGGATATTACATGTATTTTGGAAGATTATTTACGGGTTCATTTAAACGTAATGCAAGATAACATTAATTCACATTGAAAAATCAAGTCATTTTAAGGACATAATCCCAAATTGTACTATTTTTTGAAGGACATTCTTCAAGGTCTTGAAAATCTTGCCCTTTCAGTTTCAAGGATCCCAAGGACCATTGAGAACCTTGTAACTGGACTTGTAGATGAACACTGTAAGCACAGGGGTACATAGAGAAGATATGTACATGTATACAGAATTCAAATAAAAGATTCAGTTGCATACACATTAAAGAGCTGATTGCAGATAATGTGTAAAACATTGAATACAAACATGTTTGTGTATTTGACTTTTAATATTTCTAAGCACTGTATCATGCCTCTGTCTTTCCTCTCTTTGTGGCAAATGCTCTTTTCCAAGATCTTTTTGATCTTCGGCTGGCAGACCATTTTTCCACTTCTATCCTGGTTACAATTAAAAACAGTTATTAGTATATTTTCCGCAGGCCTGGCTTAAGCTGTTGATTTGTTTATTTACTTGATTAGTGTTTTACACCGTACTCAAGAATATTCCACTTATACGATAGCGACCAGCATTATGGTGGGAGGAAAACGAGCAGAGCCTGGAGGGTATTAAAGTTGTTGGTAAATGCAGGGTACCGACAAACTGTCAAATCAAGACACAGGATGCAGACAAACTAACAAGCAACACTGAATTTACTTCCTAGCAGTAAATGAAACTACATGCCTGACGGACTGTTTTCAAAGCAGGTCTTACAATAGGCCACATCGCAATATGTGTGAAGGAAGAGGCCTTTAGAGTTAACTCCCCTGAATCTGAAAAGTTTGACTACTTGAGCTTTCAGAGTTGAGAACGGGTATCATGGTTATAGCTTCTAATTGCAGGCTAAACACAACAGTGGTTAACATTGTTATCCAAGAGTCATCATTCAAGTGTCCAACAATCTGGGCTGATATTAGTTTTAGGCGTTTAATAATTTAATCATGATTCAAATGATAAATACAAGTATGATCTTAATGATCTTATGGCTTGTGGTGATCTTACAGCTTGTGGTGATCTTACAGCTTGTGGTGATCTTACGGCTTGTGGTGATCTTACAGCTTGTGGTGATCTTACGACTTGTGGTGATCTTACGGCTTGTGGTGATCTTATGGCTTTTGGTGATCTTATGGCTTATGGTGAGATAATGAAAGCCACAAGATGTTCTATCTGCACTAAAACCAGTTCAGAGTATCAGTTATCAGAAGGTGGATAGGTGGATTTCAGGATTAATTTCCCTCACGCATAGAAATCAACTACAATGGGGATGGAATAGGTTTGTTTTCAATACTGAAATGCCATACAGACATGTGTGTCACGTAGACACAGCTGTAGTGTCACAAACTGCAATGTCACATACACATATCTGTACGATTACAACTGAAATCCACAGTGACACAGCTATAGTTGTCATGTCACACACTGAAATGTCTCACAGCCATAGCTGTAGTGCTGGAAACTGAAATGTCATGCAGACATATTTGTAGTAGGCCTGCTGCAAACTGAAACACCTTACAGACAAATTAGTGGTGTTGCAAACTGAAACACCTTACAGACAAATTAGTGGTGTCACAAACTGAAACACCTTACAAACAAATTAGTGGTGTCGCAAACTGAAACACCTTACAGACAAATCAGTGGTGTCGCAAACTGAAACACCTTACAGACAAATTAGTGGTGTCACAAACTGAAACACCTTACAGACAAATTAGTGGTGTCGCAAACTGAAACACCTTACAAACAAATTAGTGGTGTTGCAAACTGAAACACCTTACAGACAAATCAGTGGTGTCGCAAACTGAAACACCTTACAGACAAATCAGTGGTGTCGCAAACTGAAACACCTTACAGACAAATCAGTGGTGTCGCAAACTGAAACACCTTACAGACAAATTAGTGGTGTCGCAAACTGAAACACCTTACAGACAAATTAGTGGTGTCGCAAACTGAAACACCTTACAGACAAATTAGTGGTGTCGCAAACTGAAACACCTTACAGACAAATCAGTGGTGTCGCAAACTGAAACACCTTACAGACAAATTAGTGGTGTCGCAAACTGAAATACTCTGAATGGACACAGTTCTAGTGCTACAGACAAATAGTTTTGGGACTAACACTTGAACTGGGACAAGAGACCCTTCTGAATGTTGCTGTCACCTGAGAATTTCCCACAGCCTACTTTACCTTACTTTGCAAAGTTGAAGTTGCTGTGTTGTGATCTAGTGACATCAACTCATGGAAGCATCTGCTTCAAAAAATAAGAGGTAGGTATTTGAAGGTAGGTAAGCTGTAACCTTCGTGCCTTTACAAACATGACACTGGTAAGCTGTAACCTTCGTGTCTTTACAAACATGACACTGGTAGGCTGTAACCTTTGTGCCTTTACAAACATGACACTGGTAAGCTGTAACCTTCGTGTCTTTACAAACATGACACTGGTAGGCTGTAACCTTTGTGCCTTTACAAACATGACACTGGTAAGCTGTAACCTTCATGCCTTTACAAACATGACACTGGTAAGCTGTAACCTTTGTGCCTTTACAAACATGACACTGGTAAGCTGTAACCTTCCTGCCTTTACAAACATGACACTGGTAAGCTGTAACCTTCCTGCCTTTACAAACATGACACTGGTAAGCTGTAACCTTCGTGCCTTTACAAACATGACACTGGTAAGCTGTAACCTTTGTGCCTTTACAAACATGACACTGGTAAGCTGTAACCTTCATGCCTTTACAAACAGCCACATTTGTAGTGCTGCAAACTCTAACAGCAGACACCAAGCCTGACATCAATGCTGATGACACCAGACATTGATGTCCAAACTGACGGTGCCTCGTAATGTAGCAGTTTCACATTCAAGTTTTGCTTATGTCAGCCTTCCATTCCATCATTCTGAGGATAGTATAGTTTAATAATGCTAATCTGCATGGTCAAATATCCAACAAGCTAATAAATCAGGCCTTGTACAACTGAGCAGAGATACAACTGCTGTATTACAAAGACTAAATTATCAGGCTTTGTCAGACCTGCAGTCCAAATTCAATTAGAAAATCTGGTCTAAGGATGGCTTATATTTACTGACATGCAGAGACCGCTGCCATCCTTAGCCTGGACGACGTGCGCACCCAATTTAGACACTGTATCCGTATTCAGCTACCCTATCGGCAAATCTCACTGCATACGCAATATTTAATATCCAAATCCACTTAATACACTTGCCTATCCCCAAGTTAAGACATATATGCACATTTTATAACCACTGACACTGGCCTTTATTTGATATTTCCTCAGAAAATCTCAGTCGAAGTCGAAAATAAAGTCTGCTTTGAATTACTCACCACATGATGTCGCCTACAGACTATCCTAATTTGGCACGTCAATCATGTTGACGTCTACTGAGAATCTGACACGTAACATGTAAAAGTATATCACAACGTTATTCAAGTATTGCAGTCTATAGAACAACTCAGTACGCAAACGTATGCAACGATGTTGTTTTGAAAGCTAACTGTTGGGTGAAGTGGAAGAATAAAGGGCCAGATGCTTTTAAAATGACAAGAAATTGACGCTGTGACTGCGGCCGGGATTTTATTTTTTTTCAACGCCTAAACGTCAACCGCATACGTGCAGGCGCTGCGAGCGAAAACTACAGCTACATGAGTTTAATGAAGACTGTCTGGCATTTGTGAGTAGGGAACAAAAGAGAGATATCATGGAAATTACCACTCGCATACGCCATGGAATTGGATAAAAACTGTCCAGAAGACCACGAATAATTAATCCGGAGGAGTCTGTTCCTATATAGATATAGAAGACCTCACCTAATATTAAAAGTTCACAGCCGATTTCTTGGTTAAAATTCAATAAAATAAATATGTCTAAAGAACATAAATAGAACTGCCTAAACTCCATAATGTATTATTAAGGTTAAAACATGCAAATATGAAGTCAGTAATTATTTCCAAAGAATTAATACATAAACATGTAACAGAGATATCTTACCATCGTCCTTCCAAAAGTCTGACTTGAAATAAACCACGAGCACCTATCACTCAGTCATTCGCAGCGATTTTTCCCTGATTGCATCTTCAGCTGTCTGGTAACATGGCGTTGTTGTTGTTCCGTCGTATACACTTAAAGAAACAGTCATAACAAACACTGACGACGTAAACTTACACAGTCAAAAATGGGGGGAGGTAAAGTAATATCAAAAACAATACCAGCTGTCTACCAGCAGTCTGCCAGCAGTATCCAGGAAACAGATGTGAAAAGATCGCATCGACCGAGCAGAAAGTACTGGTACGTGGCTTTGCACTAGATGGCGAGACAAGATTTTGAATCTGGCGCTTGTGACCTCAATGACCTTTACTGACCTACTTTTCCGAGCACTTCATAGGCAGAGAGCTGTGCTCCAGCCAATGATAATTGCTGATGAGCGGGTAATAAACGGAACCAACCTGGTATAGCTAAAGCTGAAACTGGATAAGGGCAAATTTAAAACAGGTGTACGTTAAAACATATTCAATATGGCCGTGGCTTACGTGCATGTAGCAAGCACACAGTGTCATACATGTACATGTATCGTAAGACTACGACCTAGAACTGAGATCTGTTTCATTCTTCCAGCTTAGCTTTCAGAAATACATGTTAATGTGGAAGCCAAGCTGAGGACATGGCTCGATCGCCGATCTCAGAGCTAGCTATGACCTCACTTGTATGTATAGACTACACATTCCGGCCTAAAAACGTTACATGTAATTACAAAGGCTTTTCCGGAGATTTTTGGCAAAAAAATACGTAAGCCTAATCAGGCCTTCCGGTTTCGCCAATCAACTCAAATTTTGCATTTCAGTAAATATCAGCCTACAGGAAGGTCTACGTTCCTTTCCTTGGCCTATTTCTATAGTATTAAAATAATTCTACACTTATAATGCGACACAACCATTATAAATTTTACTAAATGTAACTTTTGAACAGTCATATTTGTGCAGACGAGGATTGTGCCTTGTGAAAGGTAATTATTTGGGCTATTCTGAAATAGTACCGGTAGCAAAAATTCAATTGGCTTTGCACTGATCATTTTTTTTTTTTTTTTTTTTGCCAAAAATCCCAGATAGGCCGAAAAGAACCTTTATATTCAAAGTATCATAAATTGCTTAAAGGACAAACGTTGATTTCGTAAATAATTTTCAGCTGGATGTGTTTCTGTGGTGTTTCGTATTCAATAACCCACAGGCTCATTATTCGTTCAGAATGGACAAGACTATATGTACGGTAGGCCTACATCACACCTGTGGAGTAAAATCACGAGCACTGACAAGAATGTGTGAAAGCAATGTACGTTTATTTGGCAGATGGTCACACTTGGGTGTAACCGGTTAAATCCGTCCTTTTGTTAATTTACCTCAGTCTGTTTTATTCTATGACTACTGTTCATTTAAATGCTTGAAAAGTGGCACCATGACCTAATCAGAATTGTTTACAATGGGTGCCTAATATGACAACAAAAGAATGGACGTGCGCTCGGGGCTTTACGTCGTACAGTTTGTCAGTCATATGACGACGAGGAGTCATTAGGTATGTGTATAGAGAGGCAGGGGCGTATTCTGGGGGGGGGGGTCAAGTCGGTTAATGTTCCGCTGAATTCGACGAAAAAAAATATATTTTTGCCTATATTTCTTACCTAGCTATTAACATTCATTCCACAGATATTTGCTGTAGCTTATATAGACCAATATTTCAATTTCGTACCAATGTACTTAATAGTATATAGGCCTATTTACACATGTTCTGTTACGTGACCTATTCCACCCTGTTTCCGGTGGTGCGTGTTTCACAGAATTACCTCTCCTGAATCGTACCGCGCAGGCAGCAGTAGTCACTTCCGCCTGGTGGGCAAGACAGATGCCGCAGTTTTACTTGTAGGCCTAGTTTGTAACCCTGGAACCCATGACAATAAATAGGCCTACTATATATTCAGGGACAGCCTGAACATTGAGTTGTTTTGGGTTTTTTTTTTTTAATGTGAAAATGAATGCGTACACACTGGCCAAATCTGCATTCGAAACACTTCGAAATCACTCAGATTCTCTCTCCGGCAATCTAATATCTCGGAGTTTCCGGGGCCTATGCTGCTCCTCGACCCTCGCCTCATAGAGTGTGATAGTCGTTCCGCTCTTGTCAAATCCGCATCCCCCCGGTGAAGATCCACACTACGCCCCTGAGAGGCCTGTATACTTTGTATCTCCATGCCGCCTAAATGCTGCGGCCACAGAAATAGACCCACCACGCCAAACACCTGACGCCCAGTCATGTTTCCTAATTGCTCTGATATCTCAGCGAACCCGGCCAAGCAGCAACAAATCTTTTGTATGACCCGACCGGGGTTTGATCCCAGGTCTTCCGAGTTCAACGCGGATGCTCTAACAATTATGCCACCAAAAAGGTCAACAAAAGTTATTTGAAGCTCAGTGACGGTACATGGTACAGAATAATTATGGTATGAGTTTGGTGACTCTTGTATGAGGTATCTTCTACGACGTGGTCAAGGTAAGAAGTGATCTGATGCCGTCATCATAGAGTTAAGATACACATATATGGGATGTAGTTGCACTATTTATTCCGTATTTTTTAAACCTTTGAAGCACGTTATTAAAACTTCATGAAGAATTTTTAAAGCTTTGAAACAGTGTCACTTTTTTAAAACTTGAAAAATGATATTTTGCTTACTGGTGTTCGGCATGACAAAGTTGAAAGCTTTTGACCAAAACTATCACAATTTTATTTATACTTGGAGCATATAAAAATTACACAAAGCTAAATACAGACCATGGTTTATGTGTTGTTTTTCTTTCTTTTTTAACTCGCAAATATGATATATTTGCAAAGGCGTTGTAGGCCTACATTTGGAAAAACAGTATACTAGGCCTAGAATGTGGAAAAGAAAGTATGTTATGAAAACCCTATAGAGGTAGGCTTATATATTTAGAAAGCGAGAGGAGTACAGGTACATTGGGAAAAGTTTAAGTGTAGTTGTCGTAATTTAATTTCGTCACATAGGTTTAACTTTAGGCTGGCATATGGTCGATGTGGCGTTAAACCATAATGATTAATTCATTCATTCATTGCACTCCCCCTCTCCCCCCTCCGCAAGCCCTCCCTGGGGTATAACGGTGATTTGCTGAGGAAAGAAAGCTTGATAATATATATATATATATACAATTATATTATATTAATATATATATTGTATATATAGAGGGAGAGATGAGGGTCGTACCGAGTGGAAGCCTTTTTTCATAGGTTAAAAGGCATTTGCCACATGTTACATCTCAGTGAGCTAGTATAGGGCCTGCAGTACTCTACGGATCGGACAATCGAAAATATGATAGTCCTTTTTATAATTCAGCTAAACTGGTTAAAAAGTTTTATTACAGAAATGTGGAAGGTAAATATTGAGCATTAATATTTAATTTGTCCGTGTTTATATTTGTTGCGCCGTCGAAATTGTAGGGCGCATATTTGTGTTAGTCTGTACTTTCGCAGGAGACATGAGACACCTGCTGCAGTTGCTGTTTGTCACGGTGTTTGAGACAAAAACTACCCATCAAGTACCATGGCGTGAAGTTTGCAGACATTTGTATTCCTTATCCGTCTGTTTCATTTCCTATGCCTCGTTGGCCCGAGATTCCTTGGTGACGCTCAGTTACCCCCTGTGGGCTCGAGATGTTTGACAAGGGCAGGTAACTGCATTAGGTTTTGAAATGGAGTTCACTCGGAGTTTAGGTTTTAATTATTCATTTATTATTGTTTTATCATATTTTGTTTGTTTATTTGATTGTTGGCTTACGCCGTTCACAACACATTTTCACTAATACGGCCAGAAACATATCTAGGTAGAGGAAACCGGAGCACCCGGTGTAAACCACTGACCTTTGGCAAGCTACTGGTGAACTTTCTCACGAGTGACGTCCAGATATGAAAATATTGGTGAGGGAAAAGTGGCCTTTAACGAACAGTACACTGCAACCCACGCGTTGTTTATGGCTTATTGTTCACCAAGACCCCACAAGCACTGAGAATGGGAGAATATTTAAGTTCCTTCTCCAAGCATTTAGGATGGTGACATACAATATGTTTTCATTACGTTGTCATGGAAGTTACGCCAGGCACAAGCTACAACTGTTTCGTAAACCGGGTTCCAGGCAGGTATTTACGTATTTACGTCATCATCTCCAAACTGGGTTTGCTTCTCAGTAGATAACAGTTCTTTTCTATAGTGTGTAATACAAATGGTAACAGTGGCGTGGCGTGTTCCGCTTGGTTTGACGCGTCCCATTGTCCACAATGTCGCAAAGACATCTTGAAAACTGTAACCGTATTCACTGACCCATGCAAAACATGAGCCAATTTTTCGCTGATCCGTGAAAAAAAATCGTCCAACAAGTGCAGTTTGTATAGGGTGGAATTTGAAGTGACTGTATCACACGTCGGAGTTTCGCTGAACTGGTTGGACTTTGGAAATACGCTGGTGTTATTTAAGTCGTGTATTGAGTGATACCAGGCCTAAAATACGAAGATGCCACGCCGCCAGGAGTTTGTTGTGAGTGTTGTATTTCACGTACATGCAGTCTGGACAGTAAAACTGCACTTCCATTCCATCGCTTAGCTTTTCTGAATAGAAAATGAATCAGGCATCACAAATAAACTCTTACTGACCTTATAAGTTAGATGAGTCAGTGAGAATCAAGTACAACGTGTCACTTGAAAAATACTATAAAAAGTGAACTATGCCTATAGTATTCGAAGTACTTTAGTTGTGTTTGGTACTCTCGAAATGCCATTTTATCTTCTCTCGCGCTTGTTTCACGGCCATCTTGATAATTTGCAATTTTAGCATTCAGGACCATATGTTTTTCTCAGTTTTACTTGAGGTCGTAAAGGGAATACACGGGGGTAATCGTTCGTCTAAAAGGGAACTTTAGCTAAATTTAGTTCTGGTGTGTGCAATGCATGTGGATTAAATGACTGTATATACTTAATACTATGAGTTTTGATAAAGAGGTGTTCATTGGGACAGAATGTTTCATTATATTGTAAGTATATCTTTCTGTACAAAGGGTTTGTGTTTTAAATGGTATGGAATGCCATGTATATTACCCACATGGTGTTGTGCAAGAAAAAGCAGTGCAGAGTGACACCTGCAACGTGGCGTCTTGTACAAAGTGAGTGTACCTAACGGGTGTGGAATGTCACTTCAGGTGTCCGTAGAATGCTGTGTGAGAGTGTATAGCGGCACTGGCAACGTGGCGTCTTGTACAAAGTAAGTGTACATAACTGGTGTGGAATGTCACGCCTGGTGTTCATAGAGTGAGTGAGTGATTGGGGTTTAACGTCGTACTCAACAATTTTTCAGTCATATGACGACGAGGGAATCCTTAGGGTGCATGTACGTGTAATGCGCCTCCCTGTTGCAGGACGGATTTCCACCGCTCTTTTATTTAGTGTTGCTTCACTAAGACGACTTACCGAAGGCAAGTAAGCCGACCCGCCCGAGCCATTATACTGATACGGGTCAACCAGTCGTTGCACTATCCCCTTCATGCTGAACGTCAAGCGAGGAAGTTACAACTTCCTCTTGTAAAGTCTTAGGTGTGACTCGATCAAGGATTGATCCTAGATCTACCGGTCCCGAGGTGTTCATAGAATGCTGTGCGAGAGGGTATAGCGGCACTGGCAGTATATAACTGGTGTTGAATGTCATGCCTGGTGTCTATAAAATGCTGTGTGAGAGGGTATAGCGACACTGGCAATGTGGCGTCTTGTACAAGGTGATGGTATATAACTGGTGTGGAACGTCACCTCAGGTGTCCACAGAATGCTGTGTGAAAGGGTTTAGCGACGCGGGCAAGGTGATGTCTTGTATGCATTGAGTGTACATACCTGGTGTGGAATGTCACGTCAGGTGGGCTTCTGAGTGAGATTACATTGCTGGTTTTAGTCTGTAAAGATATGCAT
This sequence comes from Liolophura sinensis, assembly GCF_032854445.1. NCBI lineage: Eukaryota > Metazoa > Mollusca > Polyplacophora > Chitonida > Chitonidae > Liolophura > Liolophura sinensis. Next base: position 27,406,321 of record NC_088306.1, read on the forward strand.
ATGTTTTGTGTTCGCCTTTTTAGGTTGATCATCGTCCATGCCTGCTGCTGTATGTCAACATTGTGAGAGGAAGAAACGTCACCAAAGGATGGGGTGATTTGGGTGAGTATAAGTACATGGGATATAGATAAATATAAGGATGTGAGGATATGGGTGAGTATAAGTATATGGGATATAGATAAATATAAAGATGTGGTGATATGGGTGAGTATAAGTATATGGGATATAGATAAATATAAGGATGTAGGGATGTGGGTGAGTATAAGTATATGGGATATACATGTAGATAAATATAAAGATATGGGGATGTGGGTGAGTATAAGTATATGGGAAATATATAAATATAAGGATGTGGGGATATGGGTGAGTATAAGTATATGGGATATAGATAAATACAAAGATGTGGGGATATGGGTGAGTATAAGTAAATGGGATATAGATAAATATAAGGGCTAGGGATATCGGTGAGTATAAGTATATGGGATATAGATAAATATAAGGACTAGGGATATGGGAGAGTATAAGTATATGGGATATAGATAAATATAAAGATGTGGGGATATGGGTGAGTATAAGTATATGGGATATAGATAAATATAAGGATGTGGGGATATGGGTGAGTATAAGTATATGGGATATAGATAAATATAAGGATGTAGGGATGTGGGTGAGTATAAGTATATGGGATATAGATAAATATAAGGATGTGGGGATATGGGTGAGTATAAGTATATGGGATATAGATAAATATAAGGATGTGGGGATATGGGTGAGTATAAGTATATGGGATATAGATAAATATAAAGATGTGGGGATATGGGTGAGTATAAGTATATGGGATATAGATAAATATAAGGATGTAGGGATGTGGGTGAGTATAAGTATATGGGATATAGATAAATATAAGGATGTGGGGATATGGGTGAGTATAAGTATATGGATATAGATAAATATAAAGATGTTGAGATGTGGGTGGATGTAGTGATGTGGGTATATAGGTAAGTATAAAGATGTGGGGATATGGGTAAATATAAAGATGTGGGGACAGATGTAAGTATAAGTATGACGTTATGGACGAGTATAGTTATAGGGACATGGGTGAGTATAAGTGTGGTGGACATGGGTGAGTATAAGTGTGGTGGATATAGGTAAATATTAGTCTGAGGGTATAGGTAAGCCCAGTTAGCTATTTACTTGTCATTTGACATGATACTCTCGAAGTTTTCACTTATAGATGACGGTCATTTAAATGGGTGAAAGAGTACATGAGATAAAATGTTTTGCGCGAAATCTAGATATTCGGTGTCCAAGGCCGGGATTGAACTCGTGCCTCACAACCTATATACATGGTGCTAAATTGTATGAAATACATCACGATACATATTAATAGCAGAAGTACATATCTCTGACTTGTATATCCGTATCGACAGTAGACACCCCCGACCCTTATGTGGAGCTCAAAATGCGATATACCCCAGACGGAAAGAGGAGAACCGCTACTCAAAATAACTCACCAAATCCCCAATGGAACGAGACATTCCGGTACCTTCTTGACCCAGAAAAGAAAAACATACTGCGTAAGTAATCTACATGATGACTGGAAATAATTACATCGCGTCTTACCAAATACCTACAAAATAATTACATCGCGTCTTACCAAATATCTACAAAATAATTACATCGCGTCTTACCAAATACCTACAAAATAATTACATCGCGTCTTACCTAATATCTACAAAATAATTACATCACGTCTTACCAAATACCTACAAAATAATTACATCGCGTCTTACCAAATACCTACAAAATAATTACATCGCGTCTTACCAAATATCTACAAAAGTTTCCAGCATGTAATTAACCATTTCATTAAGCAGATATTAGTGCCTTTTAAAACACTTTAAAATACATTATAAAAAAAAGTGGTGTGTTAAAATATAACACTCTCAAAATCACCTGTTGAAATATATAGCAAAATAGTGAGAGCTGATATTCTGAAGTTTGTTCAAAAGCAAAGAGATTGTAAAAGGAAAATGCTCCTCAAATAAGTGCATAGTCGATCCGTGATATCGCATATCACATCAAATTTGCCACTAACATATGTACATGAAAATATTAACAATTGTGTTATTTTTCCATTCGGTTATGTTTTCTTTCAGAATTCTGAACTGAAGCAAAACCAAAGTTTTTATTTATTTTTCAGACATATGTCTTAAGGATGACAATTATACTATTGATGAGTTATTAGGAAAGCATCGGATCAATATCGCTGAGATTGAAATGGACAAGTGGACAAAGAAAACAATTACACTCAACAAGGTTTGATGTGGCTCACAGAAAATCTCACCATCTGATATAATTTTACTCTCTTAAAGCAAAAATGTTAAAACACCGGCAATTTCTGAGTGTTAAAATATGTTAAATGGTGTAAAAAGATATGGCAGCATCTTAAAATGTCACCTCACATAATGATTGATTCCAGATAGTGTCATAAGTTAGTCTATGTTAGATTATTTTTGTCTTTTTGTAATGCCAAAAACAACACATCAGATCGTTTTTCTAATCATTTTCTTAAGTTTTGAATTTCTAAAACTTTAATGAAGTTTCTCCTTAGACTATAAATGCCTTCTCTCCTCCACCAGTTCCTAAATGTTAAATTTGTAGAAAACATTTCAGTTTTAAGCGAGTATGTATATGATTGTATGATATTTCTCGTTGAAAGCTTATCTCTCCTTTCTACATACAAACAAAGGATTACAGAGTGTGTATGTGTGTATGGGCACATTCTGTTACGGACATGGGGCGATTTGGTTAATCCATTTGATTAGTGTTTTATGCAGAAGACTATTTAACGAGGGGTTTTCAGATATATAGGAGTGAAAGGAATTTAGCAGAACAATGACGAAACCGCCATCATTAGCCATTTATGCATAACTTTCTGACTTAAGTCTGTTGTTTTAACACAGGACTGTAGGGGCTTTACATGTATCATGTTGAATAAATGATTGATACATGAACAGTTGCAATCAAACCACAGCTGAGAAATACACCTAACAATAAGTGGTATGCATGGCATGGTACACGATTTGGATACTCATCAAAAATATACGCACATGGATTAGTACTTCCGTCTTTCTGACGTCTCAGTTGCGGTGAATATCAAGTCTGTTGACGGCTTCCTTTTACATGTATATACTTTCTTAGTTCTTTCATATTTGGTGATTTGTGTTGAACGCTGCTTAAGGAAATTGTCTGTAAGATTATTGACCTATAAGATTATGTAAATTGTTTATAATGGTTGACGATTGGTTTACGACTGTCTGTTAAGACACCCAGATTTACATATAGTTAAACAACGTCAAAATGTCTATCCCATGGGGTGTGCCATGACATATCCAATGCTATTTTATTTGATTACAGGTTTCCGAAATTGATATTGAGCTAAAGAAGGAAATTGAGTAGGTATTTTATGTGGCCTAGTTGCCAAACCTTTGGATATATACTTGGTTTCACACTGTCATGTATAAATATAAACTTGGAATACAATCTAAAAGACATGCAGCATAAAAACCGACCACAGAAATCAAGGATTTGAATGCAGTTAAAAGTGAAGTAAATAAATAAATCTTCTTTCGGATATAGTTTTCAGCTATAGTAATCTGTTTGTATAGAAACTAACTTTTCATCTTAAGAAACACATCAACTATTCCTAGAAAAAGATATCAGTACGTGTAGAAAAGGTTACAGTGCCCACATATCGTCTATCGAACAGTCCGGACCCGACACTACGCTACAGCCTTGACCTTTGTGAAGAGGAGAAGGACTTTCTGGCTGCCCGAAAGTTGAAGAATCTGGCTGCAATGAGTCGCATGCTGGGAGAGAACGGACCGAAAAGCACTGACGAGGTTCGTTCAACTTCTCCAGTCGATATTTCCGCCTGTGTTGTGTTTGGTGATGCTTGCTTTTGGTGAAGGTCTCTAATGTCCAAGGCTTTGTTATATTTGGGACGTCGTTCCAAATAATACAAGACAACACATGAAGAGTATCTTTTGGCGAAAAACACATAAGTTTAAACCGCATGCATACATACATCCGTCACTTGCAAGAGAGAACTTTTCAAGTTAAGGTGATGTGCGAGGAAGGATAGACTGAAAAAAGACAAAACACTGTAATTAGCGTACGTCTTGACTGTAAGTCTCGAATAAAACGAGATGCAGCGACGACACCGTAATAGTTGCCAAATGGTTACACGTAACCGGTGAATTGCGACTTCATGTCAACTTGTCAGTAGGGATTTTATTCTATAACTATTCATGTTCATTCTCTAAATGAAACAATGTCTACACCTCTTAGCACCGTAGTTTCAGCAGAACACGTCACTGGTACAGGATTACTCAAATTGTGTGTTATCATCACATTTTATCAATAATAGCATGAAAATAATGCAAATGGACCAAGTCTGGAGGATGCTTAGTTTATTAGTAGAACTTGGGTATACCAATGGATGTTGGTATACGACACAAGAACATCCCGGAGAATCTGTTACAGATATGGCATGTCCGAAAAAAATTTTGATACGACTATAACTGATGTCACCAGAAACAGTGAAACGGAACAGAAAAGTGAAAGCTAAAGAAATCAATCCATGAATAAAGCACTGTATTCCAGGTGCCGACTGTAGCCGTGCTGGGGTCAGGTGGGGGTTTCCGGGCTATGGTGGCTTATAGCGGTGTCTTCAAAGCTCTGAAAGAAACAGGTGTGCTGGACTGTACGTCATATACCGCTGGACTTTCTGGATCAGCCTGGTAAGACATAAGTGGTTGTAAACTAGGCGCTTGTCTGTATGTCTTTCTATCTATCTGCTGCAAATTTACGGAAAAATTTATGCACGCATTTGGATGTCATTTTCACACGATTTGGCCTTGAGCCAAGCAGCGGTTCTTTACGTTTCGGGGTTGATTCTGATCTGGAACTGGATACAGGAATTGTTGAAGCAATTGATTATTCTGCATTTCCAAATATGGCAGAAATGCATATTTTTACTTTATTTTGTAATAATGCCTTATCGTCCGTTACTTTTGAATCACAATCTGATCGGTTAGGGTCTGTAACGCTCGTCATTTTCAAACTGTATCTAATACCGCTTAACCTGGGGTTAGGGGCCGTAAAGGTAGCCATGCCCATTGCATCGGCATGATGCCTTTATGAACAGTTGCAATGAAAGCGCGACTGAGATACTTGTTTAATTGTTATTTGACATGGAACTCATTCACGGACTACGAATTTGAACTTTGATATGGAATTCATGCCTGGAATATTCATTGTCTGCCCGGCATCATTGAAAACTGATGACCGCTTCTCTCTTGTGTGTTACCGGCTTTATTTCTTATTTGTATAATTTCTTACATACCTTTGTCTTTGGGAGTTGGTGTTAAACGTTGATTTGGAAATGGATCTTGCGATTATCGACTTGGAACGCCTTTTACGGACTACGAATGATATATGAATGTCGGACTTGACGCTTATATTTATAGGCTATTGCCCCTTTGTTGGAACTGATCATTACAGTCTAGTGGGACAGCTTAGAAATGGACTAATTTGTACATTTAGCGCGCTTGAAAAGCCTTGGTTTATAGTATATGAAGAATTGAAGCCCATTGAAGCGAGCCTCAACTTTCCTTTCCCATGTTCATTTTGAACCCTACACATATTTGGGCGATGCAATGAGTACCACATCGAACTGCATCTGGGCTAAAATGAATTGTCATCATTCGGCTCTCCGGACATTTGACTGCGGAATTCGTGACGTCACCGAGATATGTGTAAAATTCAAATAGGACATGGCAACCGAAAATTTGTTTTCGCTCGATTTTGTTGATTAGCTGTGTAGGGACGGAAAAGTAGAAGAGGACGAAAAGACAAGGATTATTAGAAGGCTAATGAGACAGAGCTGATAATTAGTCAACCGAACGTATAACTGAGAAATTTGCATGGTCACTTGATTCACATTAAAAATGACAAAATGTTGGTGTTTCTGTCCTAACTCGCGTGCTAAACAGTAGGACTGATTTTGTGTCATAAACGTTCATAAATTTCGTCGCAGGTTTCTCTCCAGTCTGTGCTCTCACCCGAAATGGCCGCAAATGACGATGGAGGAATTTCAAGAGGAGCTGAAGAACAACATCGATTCGAGTTTGCTGAAGCTGTTGGGAATATCCGAAGTTAGCCGATACATCAGCTGTGTGATGGACAAGTGGAACAATGGACAGCCAATCAGCTTCACGGATTTCTTTGGCCACCTAGTGGGAGAAACGCTGCTCAAAGATGTAAGTCGAATAACTTGTATGTGTATTAAGAGCAATGGGGGATCTTTTCCTGCTAATACTGAAAGAATCGTTATTCCCTTACAGTAAATGTGTAATGCGTTGCCAGTTTGCTAACAAAACATCCTCGTAATGAGAGGAGTGAACATCTGACTGAACAGCATAGGTTCGATTTACATGACAGTTTGCTTACAAAATGTCGTCGTGATGACAGGAGTGAACAACTGGCTGAACAGCATAGGTCCGATTTACATGACAGTTTGCTAACAAAATGAACAACTGGCTGAACAGCATAGGTTCGATTTACATGACAGTTTGCTAACAAAACGTCGTCGTGATGAGAGGAGTGAACAACTGGCTGAACAGCATAGGTTCGATTTACATGACAGTTTGCTAACAAAATGAAAAACTGGCTGAACAGCATAGGTTCGATTTGCATGACAGTTTGCTAACAAAACGTCGTCGTGATGAGAGGAGTGAACAACTGGCTGAACAGCATAGGTTCGATTTACATGACAGTTCGCTAACAAAATGAGCAACTGGCTGAACAGCATAGGTTCGATTTACATGACAGTTTGCTAACAAAATGAAAAACTGGCTGAACAGCATAGGTTCGATTTGCATGACAGTTTGCTAACAAAACGTCGTCGTGATGAGAGGAGTGAACAACTGGCTGAACAGCATAGGTTCGATTTACATGACAGTTCGCTAACAAAATGAGCAACTGGCTGAACAGCATAGGTTCGATTTACATGACAGTTTGCTAACAAAACGTCGTCGTGATGAGAGGAGTGAACAACTGGCTGAACAGCATAGGTTCGATTTACATGACAACTTTATGTGGGAAAGACTTACACATTGGACAAATTTACATTAGGCTGACTTAAGTAAATATTGCATGCATCATTCGGCACTTGTAAAAACGCAGTTTGTCCTTTTGTTATTCGATCAGTCCTTTCTCAGATGCTCGTTATGGAAAGCTGGTTCGTCAATGAATTGAGGTCACTTTACCACGTGACAGCAATCTAATCTTCGAAATTCCAGATTATTAGTTTTGTGAAAAATAAAGTTCAAGTCTCTATAATTTCAGTACAGATTTTTTGAATTTTTCAAACCATTCCCCCGAAGAAGTGAGAAGGTGGGTCGTCGGGACGTTTGTGTGACTTTCAGCATGAGTAGCGGCCTCGTTAACTCAAATGGTTGAAGGCTATGGACTATCAGGTTATTTATCAGTAAGGTCATGCTTTCGAATCCAACCCTCATTTTTTGCCGTCAGCGGCTTTAAGTCAGGAGATTTTATCAGATACCTGTCGATGTGCGGTGATTTACTCCAGATTCAATGGGTTTCCCGTAACCTTGCGGTCGTGAAATGTGGAAAATGCTGGCATACGTCGTTAAGCAACAATCAAATAAATACATATGAGTAGGCCTGGTATTATTACGGGGCATGACTAAGATGGTATGTTATAAAAGTATGTGTTAGTATGAAGTCATGCACTATCAGAAAATTTCACCTCGACCAATTTGCTGAAATTTTGCTAATTTATTCTCAGAGACTTGGCAGTAAACTTACTGACCAGCAGGTCAAACTGGCCGACGGAAGTATCCCGATGCCGCTATACACATGCGTGCACGTGAAGAATGCCGTATCAGCGAAAAGCTTCCAAGGTAAGAATAAGGAAATCATGCTAGCTGGTGATTATTGGCAAGTTATATACCATGGTACACGATCTGGTTTAGCTCGACCTTCATCATAGCTGCAAACCTCATACAGTAATTACATCAGTCATATTCATCATCATCATCACCACCACCACCACCACCACCACCATCGTCGTCGTCGTCGTCGTCATCATCATCATCATCGTGATCCTTTTCATCGATACCACTTAAGTTGAGTTTTAATAATGGCTGCTCACAAAGTAAGAGCTGTATTTATTGATAAAAGGAACATTTCATTGATTCAGAATGGATCGAATTCAGCCCTTACGAGATAGGAATGGCAAAGTTCGGTTCGTACATGAAAAGCCGATATTTCGGTAGTAAGTTCTTCATGGGGAAGTTGGCGAAGAAGTATGACGAACCCCCACTTCATTATCTACAAGGTATGCTTCTGTTTATTTCTGTCAGCAACAGAGAGGTACGTGGCCAACTGCTTATAGCATTTGTCACACTCGCTATTGAGGTCTTGGTTAGAGGGCCTTCGTGACAATATTCTCAGGAAATATTATTTACCACTGGGATAAAGCCCAATATAAAAATGAATATATCTGTGAGCCAAGAAAGCCCATTGGCGCTAGGTAAATCCTTTTCTGCCTGCGTCGTGGATCGTGGTTTTTGTTTTGCATAGGTATTTTTTTTTTACCTCTTTGTACCGTAGCGAAATTAATTTGCTTATAACAAATTTAAATCTGATAGTTATATATGCGTCTTTTAATTTGTTATATGAAGTAATTACAAGGTAAGTTCAAAATTACAAATAGCGTTATTGCAATATATGGTGTAAGAAGGACGCTAGACTGTTGGGTTCTTTCCTGCAAATTTGGAACCTTCCCACCAACGATTTAAGGTGTCCTGTTGTGACTGTGTAAACCAGACCGATTTTATCATTCCCAAATTAAGTATTTAAAAGATAGTTCTGTGCAACAAAGAGATAACTCAAAATGCTTTTCTTTGGCTTTCTCTCGGGCTTATCACTCGTTTTTCAATTAATCATCTCAAATCATATATTGTGATTACGAATCAGTGTATTAATTTTTATGCCAAAGTTTTCGACATCAGTTGCAAATATGGGTTCGTTGCGCTTGCTGTTATGATCAACCTTTACTCGTGTAACACCTCAAGTTCGGACACAGTTTTCGCTTCTTTGTTTGTTGGCGATCATAATGTAGCATTCACAGTTCTAACAGCCATTGTTTCTTTTCCTTTCACAGTTGAATTTTCTAAACTTTACAATCAAATAAATAAAGTATACTTTTCTGTAAAGTACCTTACAGCATATTTTCAATCTTTTGTCGCAGGTATTTGGGGCAGCGCTTTCTGCATCATGTTTAATCGACTGTTTGATGACAACCGTAATATGGACCCAGTGGAGATGGTCAGAGAGGAAATGGGTAAGTTCATTTTCTTGGAAAAAAATCTTGGAACGTAGAAGGGATCCCCCAAAACTACATGAATAAAGCCAAATGGCCATTGCAAATGCGCCAGACACCGCCTGAGACCGCTGCACTGTTTCTCTTTACACAAAATCGTTCTAATTTTCTTGTGTTGATCGTTGTTTTGGAAATTGGTGTTACAATTATTGGCCTTGAACATCCATTATTGTATGGTATAGGGATGTGTGTTTCGACTTCTAGACCCAAATTAATTCACTTTGGTGTGTGGTGTGGTGTTCTTTCCTCCATTGCGATGGGTTTTTAAAATTTTTTTTTATGGCATACTGGTATGGGGCGAAATCCTGCCATACATTAATTAAGTGTTCCTTAGTTTTGAAACACCATAGGACTGAAAAGCATTTCTGGAGCATTTTTTTTTTGTTCCCTTACATGTGCGCTAGACAGGCTAATTTGTCTTACAAAACGGCCGCCACGGGAAATTTATTAACTTCGCTCGGCTATCAGTGAAAGAATCTTACGGGCGATATTGTGGTTACAGAAAAGGAGTTGGAGAAAGAAGCTGCACTTAGCGACGGGAGTGGAGATGAGGCCGATGATGATGATGATGACATTGATGATGGTCCAAGCTCAGCGAAGACTGCGAAGCGTGGAAAGAAGAAGCAGAAGGATCCCGAGGAAGAAAATGGTGGATACTGGTCGGACTGGTTCAAAGATCTCGTCGATAGGTGAGAACAATAACAAGAAGAAGTACTACAACTGTGATTCATAATTTGATGAAGTGTCTTAAACTCTCTGCCAATCTTTAGTTCTGGATCGGTAACGTCTAATTTACTGCAATTAACGTCACTGCATATATTTTTACTCATAATTCTGCTTTACGCCATGGTACTAGGGAGAGTCTAATTTGCTTCTATTTAAGCATTTACATAAACAGTTAGATTAAAACCCTAAATTGACAAGAGGCTGTATATTTCACGGGTTACTTGTGATTATTTGCTTACATGACAATATGTGTATCACACTGTCGTCGATATCGAGACATTAAGTGATTTATTTTCAGCAATAAGTACAAGCTCCTGAGCACGCGCACAGGTCGCGCAGGCGTGATACACAACTTCCTGAGAGGGATTGCCTTAAAAGAGGAAGACGAGGAAACAGAGAGTAATGACGATGAGGAGCCAGGTTCGTTGAATCTAACTGTAAAGAAAGTAATCTCTGTCTGTCTTTGGCCTATTCTTCGGTTTTTGTCCACAACCATTCATCCATTCGGTGCCTCAGAAGTATCCCACCAATGCTGTCGCTGTGAGTTCAAGTTCACCTTATGCAGGCTTCTTCTCCTACCGTTCGTGGGAAAGCCTTTCAGCAACCCTCTGAGGGTATTGAGTTTCCGCTGGACTCTGCTCAGTTTCCTCCCACCATAATGCTGGCCGCCATCGTATAAGTGAAATATTCTTTAGCATAACACCAAATAAATAAATAAATAAATAAATAAATAAATACTATCCTGTTCACATTTGCCTGGTGTATTGTTGCATGAAGACCTAAGAAATTACAGTGCCGAGTATCAAAAAATTTCGTTTGCAAATTAGGCAATGATTACAAATCTATGCAAGGGCGAGAGTCTACACAGTACGTATCTTCCTCACGTCTAGAAAAGGGCTTAGTAACAGCCAAACAGTTTCCACCTTTTCAGCCGGCACTGCCTTCGACATGCTGGGTTTTTACACAATGCTCACATCCCTCATGTCTAAAATATGTTTGAATGCGGGGTACATTTCCAGTGAAATAAATAATACAGTTTTCATCCAACTGTCCGATTTATCACTGGTAATTGACATGACTAACCAGAGACTTCTATCTTCTTAATTCCAGGCGAGACTAACGGTAACAAAAGGGTGTTTTCCACCCATATTAGGAAGCAGTTCGTAGTGGACGCAGGGCTGACGTTCAACTCCCCTTACCCTGTCGTGCTGAGGAAGGCCCGAGGGGTCGACCTCATCCTGTCGTTTGACTTCAGCGGTAGACCCAGCGATGATGCCCAGCCTCTCAAGGTACATATTACATAACCTGTAATGGAAGGCAGGCACTTATTGACCTATGGTGAAGCGCAAAAGAACCTTTACAGTATAATGGTCACATTTCCTGGATAGACTGTCGCCCAGTTTTATGACCTATAGTTGTCAACGGTTTACTCTCAAAAAATAATCTGTAGTTGTGGTGATACTAGAATGAGTTGAGTTATGGCACCAGATTGTTTTATTTCATATACTGCACATATTCTATTATGCAAGCTCTTAACGGCTCCTCGTCGTGATATGTCTGACAAAATGTTCATTTATTTGGTTATGTTTGACTGACAATCCCATTGGTAGCCGCTAGGTTTATGGGTGAAAGAAACCGTAACCCCAGAGTAAACCACTGCCCTTCACAGGTACCTGACAAAATTCCTTACTTAAAGCCGCAGACGGAGGTTGGAACAAAAAGTCATGTGTTGGTGCAAATTTTACTACAGTTTAATTAATCATTCAAATCAATCTAATTTAAAGGAGCTCAAGTTGGCGGAAAAATGGGCAAAACGCAACGGTATTCCTTTTCCGCCAATCAACAAAGGCGTCTATGAAGAAGAAGGAATGAAAGAGTTGTACATCTTCAGCGATCCTACCGACCCTAAATGTCCCGTCGTCCTTCACTTCACCCTGGTCAACCTGGACTTCCGGAAGTATAAGGCACCAGGTAAGATTTTCATCGACCGGTATGTAGATTGTAGTCCGATTCAAGCTGGAGTAAAGACACTACCGATTGTTCTTTGACATTATCATTTATTTATGTATTTATCCGGTGTTTAACACCGTACTCAAAGTTGTTTCGCTTATTTGACTTGGAGAAAGAATTCCTTGCTCTTTAGTTAACATGGAGCAAGTATATATGAGCTGTTGTTCGGTGCCTCACCACCTATAGATGGTCAGGTGTTTCCACCTATCACCATGCTGTCCGCCGTCGTATATGTGAAATATTCTTGAGTACGGTGTAAAACACCAATCAAATCAAATCGTACTACTGAGCAAAATGGAAAATCGCCATTGTTTTTTGCATACCGGTACGTATTTATTGTGTTATTTTTCATAATGTGGCGAAGAAAAAGTCAGAGCATTGCTACTTTTTCAAAGGGTTGCAGTACTTATATCTGTGCCTGTTTCCTGTGTCAGTTTCTTTATTGATTCGGAAGAAATCTTTTTTTATACTACGACTACGTTCATGCCATCTTTGTATTGTTTCGTGAATGTCTTCACCAAAGTATTTTTCGTTTATGCTTGGGCCACTAGGTGTCCCAAGGGAGACTACTGAAGAGAAAGAATTCGCGGAGTTCGCCGTCTTTGACGATCCTGAAGCCCCGTATTCCACGTTTAACTTCACCTACACCCACAAGGCGTTTGATCGGTTATCTCAGCTGATGGAATTCAATACACTCAACCACCTGAAGGAGATCAAAGAGGCCATTACAGAGGCTGTCCAGAGGAAACGAAAATAACTTTAAGGAATCGGGCGAATTAATCTTCTTCAAGCTTAAGACCTTATGAAACAGAGAACATTTGAGTGAATAACCTAAGAATCAACGTTAAATTGTTTAGATATATTAATAATGGGAAGCAATGCCGAGTGAAGGCTCATGGAAGAAGATACGTGTAGTAATGTCGTGCGATCTGGATGTTGTCTAAGGGAAGATATGTTTATATCACTGAGATCATACCCCTTATAGCGCATGTGCCGCTTTTAGCGCTTGCTTTACATCACTGCCACGACTAGACAGGCTTGACATTTGGAGCCTGTGTAAAGCACGTCCTCAAGTTTAGGTTTAATCCTACCACTGTTGTCCCTTGGCGGAACTACATGTATCTAATCAGCATTCATCCACAAGTTGTTCACTTGTAGGTTGGATTATGCTGTGCATACTTTAGGTATAAATTTCGTCCATGACTAACTTCTCCATTTTTCCTGATTCTGAGAGTTCACTGTTGACTTTAGACAGGTGTTTTGAGGTTTGCTTGGAACATGGGATGATACTGGAAAATTGTAAGTTTCAGCAGCGAAAATAATATTTTGTAACATTTATTTCCCTCTATAAATGCACTTTTGTGGGTGAAATTTGAGGTCATTTAGGCTATGTTCCACAGCTTTTCTTGTAGTGATACTCAACATGATTGTAGTCTCTAGTTTAGTTTTGTTTGTCATTGTTGTTTTACGGATCAGACATACTGTCAGTGTCTGACAATAAGCACAAAAAATACAAGACGAAATATACATGTTATGTGTCATTTAATTGTTGAACACCGACAGTTTGAGCCCGACTATGTATTAGAAAAAGTTGTTTTTATTACATTGCATTTATTGATGACCTGAATTAAGTGGGTCAGATTGTACCTAATAAATGCAAATCAATATAACGCATGAGTAGTGGCCTTTTTATCCGGTACATTAACTGTAGGGGATGGGTTTATTTTGTCTATAATGATTACGAATTAGTGATAAGAGATTTTGACTCAGAAAAAAATGTATATAAAATAAGTTCTCGAAACTTTTTCAGATGTGATGTTGTTCACATAAGACGAAACAAAGTTCCGATAAATTGATTTAGGTGACGGTCTGCTATTTTTTTAACCTAATTCTGCTTAAGCCATGGTGCTAGGGGGCGTGTAACATGAACAGCTAGAATAAAACCCTGATTGAGGTAAACGGACAGGAGGCTGTATTTCATCGGTTACGTGTGACCCTTTGCAGCGACGATCACACTAGCTCTGGTTTTACTTTCTACGCTCTGCGTCTATCACACTGTCGTCGCCGCTCTGGTTTTACTTTCTACGCTCTGCCTCTATCACACTGTCGTTGCTGCTCTGGTTTTACTCTCTGTGCTGTGCGTTTATCACACTGTCGTCGCTGCTCTGGTTTTACTCTCCATGCTGTGCGTTTATCACACTGTCGTCGCTGCTGTGGTTTTGCACTCCATGCTGTACGTCTATCACATTGTCGTTGCTGCTCTGGTTTTACTCTCCATGCAGAACATGTATCACACTGTTGTCGCTGCTGTGGTTTTACTCTCCATGCTGTACGTCTATCACACTGTCGTGGCTGCTCTGGTTTTACTCTCTATGCTGTACGTCTGTCACACTGTCGTGGCTGCTCTGGTTTTACTCTCTATGGTATACGTCTTTAATTATATGGCGATAGCCCAAATAAGCACTCCCTTACAGTGGCTCATTCTGATCACTAGCTCTGCTAGGCACTATCGCAAGGCAAAGGAAAAAATTTAAATATGTATTTGTTATCTATCTTGCAAGGATGAAGCATCTTTAAAAAATATCCTGGATCCGTGTCCAGATATGGATCACCATCACAATATAACACATCTATGCTTAGCCCAAAGCCAAGCCGACTGTGAACACAAATTTATTTTATTAAATTTGATATTTAAGTTGCCGACCGGAAGACAGACAGACGGAAAAACGGACAGGCAGACAGACGTGTAATATTCTGATGGACATCGGTATAAACTGGACAGAGACGGAGGAGACAGTTCACATTTGTATTCGGTGTTACTGAACAGATGGATGTTGGTATTAACTGGACATAGACGGAGGAGACAGTTCACATTAGTGTTTAGTATTACTGAACTATTCTGATGGATGTCGGTATTAACTGGACAGAGACGGAGGAGACAGTTCACATTAGTGCTTAGTGTTACTGAACTATTCTGATGGATGTCGGTATTAACTGGACAGAGACGGAGGAGACAGTTCACATTAGTATTCTGTGTTACTGAACTATTCTGATGGATGTCGGTATAAACTGGACAGAGACCTGGGAGACAGTTCACATTAGTATTTTGTGTTACTGAGCTATTCTGATGGATGTCGGTATTAACTGGACATAGACAGAGGAGACAGTTCACATTAGTGTTCGGTGTTACTGAACTATTCTGATGGATGTCGGTATTAACTGGACAGAGACTGGGGAGACAGTTCACATTAGTGTTCGGTGTTACTGAACTATTCTGATGGATGTCGGTATTAACTGAACATAGACGGGGGAGACAGTTCACATTAGTGTTCGATGTTACTGAACTATTCTGATGGATGTCGGTATTAACTGGACATAGACAGAGGAGACAGTTCACATTAGTGTTCGGCGTTACTGAACTATTCTGATGGATGCCGGTATTAACTGGACAGAGACTGGGGAGACAGTTCACATTAGTGTTCGGTGTTACTGAACTATTCTGATGGATGTCGGTATTAACTGGACAGAGACGGAGGAGACAGTTCACATTAGTGTTCGGTGTTACTGAACTATTCTGATGGATGTCGGTATAAACTGGACAGAGACTGGGGAGACAGTTCACATTAGTATTTTGTGTTACTGAACTATTCTGATGGATGTCGGTATTAACTGGACAGAGACGGAGGAGACAGTTCACATTAGTGTTTGGTGTTACTGAACTATTCTGATCGATGTCGGTATTAACTGGACATAGACGAAGGAGACAGTTCACATTAGTGTTTGGTGTTATTGAATTATTCTGATGGATGTCGGTATTAACTGGACAGAGACGGGGGAGACAGTTCACATTAGTGTTCGGCGTTACTGAACTATTCTGATGGATGTCGGTATAAACTGGACAGAGACGGGGGAGACAGTTCAGATTAGTGTTCGGTGTTACTGAACTATTCTGATGGATGTCGGTATAAACTGGACAGAGATGGGGGAGACAGTTCACATTACTTTTCTGTGTTACTGAACTATTCAATCTTATGACTATATCTCTTAGAGATACGATAAATGTTATAATGAACAGGCTGAGTTGCTATGGAATAGCTGAGTTTTTTTCATTCACAATTCTCCAACACTTCTATCTTGAATATTATAAAAGATATAATGATAACATTTTTGCAGCCACAAGGAAGAGCATCTCACCAAATTTCTGTCAACCTTCGATAGAATTCACATTTGATTTGAAACTTAATGCATTCCTTGATATTTTTATTTAAAGAGAATTCCACCATTTAATCTACTCACAATATACAAGCACCGTTTTTTATCCCTATAATCCACAAATTCAGTTTGACAAGAAGGCTATTAAATAGAGCTTGTTAAATCTGCAGTTCGTATGAATCTAGCCTATGTTAAATTCCTCTCCAGACGTACGTGAGAATATCTGACCGCAAATCACGGATGGTCGTGGGCTTTCCCCGTTTTCCTCCACCATTTTGCTGGTTGCTGTCGTGTGAGTGAAATACTCTTGATTAGGGTGTAAAACATCAATGGAGCAAATGAAATAAATCCCACCAACATGCGTAATTGATCAGTACAGTTCTTGGATGTAGATGTAGTTCAAACCGAAACAAGTATTAAAATATTTCGAATATGAAAACAAACAAATTCAGATTTACTTCATGATGAAGCAATTACAAACCAAATTTATGGCAATTTAATATATGTTAAAAATATATTTCGTTTGTAAATATTGTTTTCCAATGTGACATTGCATGAGCTGTCCCGTGGAAAGACAACATCCTGAACTCACAGACACCTAATGCATTTACCATAGTTTTTCTTATAAATATCTGCATTGTTTTACTTGTCAGTATATTTTTGTATACATACATTAACATATGGATAAACTCTTTCTTTGCTGTAGTGGTCAGCGCGGCGCATTGATCCAGGGGCCTCTCATCAAAGCGGTCGCTGTGTGCTCAAAGTCCAGCTCATGCTGACTTCCTCTCCGTCCGTACATGGGAAGGTCTGCCAGCAACCTGCAGATTATCGTGGGTTTTCCCTAGGTTCTTCCTGGTTTCCTCCCAGCATCATACTTACCGCCGTCGTACAAGTGAAATATACTGGAGTACAACGTAAAGCACCAATCAAATAAATAAATAAATAAATTTTTGAATATATTTTGAGACGGAAAACGCCAACGCACATTATGTTCTCTCATCACCCCACATCTTATCTGAAGCTAGTGTTTTTCGTCTATGCATGATGGCCTAGGTTGATTGGTGACTGACTTGTTACCCCCTGTTGCAGCTTATATCGACATTGTCTGAATTTGTATGGTGTTAATCTTAGCGAAAGGTGATCCACAGATTCTTTAACTTGGCAATGGTTACTTAGTTTTGTAGAGTGTGAATTTATTCTGTTCAGACCAGCATGTAATGGACATAATCCAATATGAATCCTAATAAAATCAACACGTCAGCCTTGCGACTTCTTAGTAAAATAAAACCGTTACAGACAGACGATTGAAAATAATAATAAAATCGACAGTCACTTGCTGCATCCAACCCCTCCTGCCATAAAGAAACAAAGAAGATTTCAGTGCAAAGTCTGACGTTTGCTGGTCTGAAAGTAGGTCTTGCCATTTTTTCTTGAGATGCCCAAGGCTTTCTTCGAACCTCTGTGCTGTCTCCTCCTTTAAAAGAATCCCAATATGGAAAATTTTTTTTCTTCACCGAGGTAAAGGTGGATTAGCAACCGCGGAGAGCCCAGATGTAACCGCCATTACTGCCCACACTTGATTTGTTTTCAGACCACAATACTACCTCTGACATGGTTTGATTTGCCTATGTTTTCACATATTTGTTCTTTTCCTTTTCTTCTTCACTGCCCTACATCAGTCTCATTTTCATCAATATATCACCTTTCTACATATACAAAGACAAAGCATATATCTAGTTTGCTGGCAGATTTCTTTGACGTATTTCAAATATAATTTTTTTTTTTATATACAATTTGTTGTCAAACAGTTGAACTGGACTAACAAACAGACAGAGGCTATTTTATATGATTCTGTTTTATTAAACTTTTGCCCATGATTGGAAAAATAAAGAACCAGTCCCTCCTTTATATCAGTTCCTCTGTCAAGATAAGTGACTTTATTTATTTGTTTATTTTTCATTGATTAGCAGTTATAAAAATGTACTTTTTCTTTGCATGTTAGCTTAATTTTACCCTCATTCACATGTATGAGTACCACTCCATCAATGGGAGGGCACAATAAATGACAAAACAATACCGCATGTTCTTCTGTTAACCAAGTTACAGATATTATTATTTATTTATCTGTTCATTAACTGGTGTTTCAGGGGGTGCTTTTTTCACACGACGTCGGTCAGGTCTATAGGCAGTGGAAACTGGAGTGCCTAGAATAAACTATCAGCCTTTGGCAATTAGCTGACAAACCTCCTGAACTGGATTTGAACTGTCACCCCAATTCTCCGAGGTCGAATGGTAGCGGGAAAATACAATTGTCAATATAAATCAGGCAAGAAGAGCTCATCTCTTCAATCCGATAAGCAGGATTACGATTTTAGAAGAAAGGGAATAACTATCAGAGTCATATCATAACTAAAAATCATGCTTATATCTGTAATGAGGCAAACAAACTATAAAATCATACTGATAACGACATCTTTTTCTACGGAAACATTTTAATATGACAAAAAATATTGCCTCACGTTATGACTTTTTAAAAAAACCATGTGATTTCTGTTATATAATGATATGATTGTACAATGTGTGTTCACGCCGTGTTCAAACATATTTAATTTTGATCACCATTGTAATGGGGCAATTTAAAATAAACATATATACGTAAATATATATAATATTTAATACAAGTTACCTGTTTACAGAGCACCAATAGCACATATCACAGAAAGGAATGCCTTTCTTTAACATACAGGTATTTCCGATATCATCAATGTACAAATTCAGGAGTGTAAGATGAGGGACAGGATGAGTCACTTAAAGTATAATATTACTGGTGACTGGAGGAACTCAGGGTTGTGTAATTGATGAATGATTGTTTGAGTGGCGTTAACGCGGCATTCACGAATCTCTCCCTTATACGATTTTGATCAGTTTCATGGTTTGAAATACACAGCCTAAACCACCAACCTTTGGCAACCTTCTGTCGGATATTCCTACATGCGGATCACGGATTTTCTCACACACAGCAGGCTCGTGGGCACGAGTATGTCATACTGATGGAAGTCAAGAGACCTTCAATAAACTTCATGGAAGACTACATTATAACGGCCCTCCCTATGTTCGCCCTCGACCGCTTATTACCATCAAACCCACAAGAGCAGAGGAGATTCCGATATTTTTCTATCTCAACAAACAGTAAAACTATGCTGACAACGTCTAAAAAAGCATACATCTTATCATTTAAAAATCATGCACGTTGAGAAGAGGGATTTCGCATTTCATGATCTATATGCCCGTATGTTCTACGTACACAATTTACATTGGCTTTTAATCTTATTGAAATAAATTATTTTCGTTTCCTCTGGACAGCCTCTGTAATGGCCTCTTTGATCTCCTTCAGGTGGTTGAGTGTATTGAATTCCATCAGCTGAGATAACCGATCAAACGCCTTGTGGGTGTAGGTGAAGTTAAACGTGGAATACGGGGCTTCGGGATCGTCAAAGACGGCGAACTCCGCGAATTCTTTCTCTTCAGTAGTCTCCCTTGGGACACCTGGTGACGATAAAGAAATGTTTAGGGCAAAAAGTTATCATGGCATTCAAAAATACGAAATCAAAACTTTTCAAATTAATAAGGGCCTCTCAAAATGATCAAAATTCTCTAGCACCCCAAATCGAGATTATATATGTTCATGGAAGAGTACATGTATAGTACAAGGGTAGTGTGTTCCAAACTGGTAGGGGCCTCCGTGGCTCAGTCGGTTAGCGCGCTAGCGCAGCGTAATGACCCAGAAGCCTCTCACCAATGCGGTCGCTGTGAGTTCAAGACCAGCTCATGCTGCCTTCCTCTCCGGCCGTACGTGGGAAGGTCTGCCAGCAACCTGCGGATGGTCGTGGGTTTCCCCCGGGCTCTGCCCGGTTTCCACACCACCATAATGCTGGCCGCCGTCGTATAAGTGAAATATTCTTGAGTACGGCCTAAAACACCAATCAAAAAAAAAAAAAATCCAAACTGGTAGTGTAGATTTATGTTGTTTTATTTATTTGATTGTTGTTTAATGCCACATTTAAGAGTTTTTCACTTATACGATGATGATCAGTATTATGGGTGGAGCAAACAGAAGTGCCAGTCGTAAATCTCCGACCGTAAGTAAGGTAATGACGAATGCATAATGGTAATAAGGTTAATGACCTTGCACACCACACTAGTATCAGATGCGTCTTAAACGAATTATAGACTTCACAAATGTTCCCACGAGCGTTGTAGATCGCTTATTGTCACCAAGGCACCACAAGCAGTGACAGCGCAGGAATGTTCCCTGCCCAAGGTCGGTTTTGAAACTGCGCCTTGAAATACTTGCAACTCACCTGGCTTCTTATACTTCCGGAAGTCGAGATTCACGAGGACGAAGTGAAGTATTATGGGACAGTTAGGGTCGTTGGGATCACGGAAGATGTACAACTCCTTCATCCCTTCTTTCTCAAACACACTCGTGTCGATGGGTGGGAAACGAAGACCGTGTTGTTGAGCCCACTTTTCAGCCAGTTTTATTTCCTGGAAAAAAATCATCAGCGCATTCGTCAAGCAAGGCAAATTTGTTTTACAACCTCGGAAACCATGGAAAACACGATGATATCGATCTAAAGAAAGCAGTTACTAAAAAAATCCGAATAGTTCAGAGTAAACAGGGCAAGTAATGATGTACATATAACATTGCCCGGAGCTAAGTCAAATTTAAAATACTTCAGAGCTTATGTTTGGTCCTTGAAATTAAAATTTGACCATTTCAACACACGTGTGACAAGCCCCCAAATTAGTTGACGAAGTTTTAAATTCAACCTAAGGTCATAAATGGCTGTTGTAAAATTGGTACCAGATAGCTGACTGGTTATTCATCAGGAATTAATTTACCTCGAACGGCTCGCTGTCATCGCTGGGTCTACCACTGAAGTCAAACGACAGGATCAAGTCTATCCCTCGGGCTTGCCTCAGCACGAGAGGGTACGGGGAGTTGAAAGTTAACCCTGCGTCAACGACGAATTGTTTCTTAACGTGGGTGAAATACACTCCTTCGTCTGAATCGTCTGTAAACATTATTAAATTTTCGGCTAATTATATATATATATACTATTTCCACATCTCGGTCCTATATACTGTCAAATAATGCTGGGAAGGCTGGCCAAGCTGAACAAAGAAGTCTGGCACGGTACATTTGTATCCGGCATGCAGGTAACTAGGTCAACAGTTCAAATCCATCTCTTGCTGGATCTAATGAGATATACTGCACCAGAAGTTATTTTAATGCTCTTTACTTTAGCCTTACCACCTTCATACAACTGTTTTGAAATAGTTTCGTAATGGGGAAAGAACACCTGTGAAATAAAGGACTGGGCTAAATACTGAATGCAAGACTTTTGTCTTCTTAAACGCCATTTTGAACTTGTCTGTCATTCTTTTAAACGTTGCGTTAATTTAATGACTGAACTAGAAACGTCTCTGGTAATTACTGGATTAATTCTAACCAGTCCATAAGTCTTCTCACCAGAATCTGTTTCTTTGGGGGTCTTAGGTTCTTCTCCTATAGGTAGTAACGAGATCTCTCTCAGGAAGTTGTGAATCACGCCTGCGCGGCCAGTGCGCGTGCTCAGAAGCTGAAATCTCTTGCTGGAAACGGAAAACGATAACCGTGAGGTTTTGATTTTAGAAATCGATTCACAATTTTATAACAAATTGTTTAACTTCAACATTTTTGTTTTCAAATTCAAATGAAATAAACAAGTAATACTTCTGAGCTTTTCACGGAAAATACGATGTCACTATACGCTTGTGGTCAAGCGTAGGCAAAATCACCTTTTCTGACTAAATATTGATTTTGGGAAAACATTATATTAGTTTTATAACTAGTTTTAAGACGACTACACACTGACACAGTTCGAACATTAAAAATATCACTGAAGTTTTGTTAAAAAGTAAATAGGCTTTATATAATGTGTGTAGTGAACTTTTTTTTTGAAAGGGACAGTAACATTGAAATCAAAGGGTTTAAGCCATTGCACCTCGACAGATAACTGAAACAAAAAATCCTTGCCGTAAAGCTATATTGTCTTATCTGTTTGTCCAAGCAAGCAAACCCAATATCCTTTACGAGTCACGCTAATAGATGAACAGAATTGGAGTGAAATTTTGAAGCGGTTGGATAGTGGCAGTATTTGCACGGTGACTAAATTAGAGGATCAAATTGCAAAGAGAATACATTATATTACCTATCTACTAGGTCCTTAAACCAGTTCATCCAGAATCCTTTGTCCGCGACCGTTTTTTCCGCTCCTTGTTCTTCCTCCTCCTGCGTTTTTCTGCTTTTGGCCGCGGTCGGAGTATCAGTCAGTTCTTCATAATGATAGTTATCGTGATCATCAAAATCATCGTCGTCATCATCGTCTTCATCTTCGCTTCCGTCACTTAGCACCGATTCTTCTTTAATTTTCTTTTCTGCATTACAATATTACGATATGTACATTTAAAGTTTAGTCTTTATTTTTTTTTTAGCAATATATCAAAATAGGAATAATCGTAAATTCTTTCCTATCATAAAGATTGCACCCGATAATGCCACTAATCACAAGACGAAATCATCTTTTCAGTATGACAGCAATTTGGTACCAAAAACTTTTGTATGACTTCTACTGACGGTTAGGAATATTAACTTCAGTATCTCTTTATTTCAGTTAAAATGATAATATAGTGGTTTTCAAGGCCTGGCAAGTGGTGTGCATTTTACTCATGAACATACTCATTTCCCGTCTGACCATCTTCACGGGGTCCATGTTTCGATTGTCATCAAATAGTCGATCAAACATGATGCTGAAAGCGCTGCCCCAAATACCTGCGACAAAAGATGGAAAATATGCTGTTACGTAGTTTACAGAAAAGATATATTTATTTTGTTTGATTGGTGTTTTACGCAATACCCAATAATATTCTGCATATGCGACGACGGCCAGTATTATGGTGTAGAAATCCAAATGGGGCAATGAAGTGAATAAGTTTTTGTTTGATTATGACAATAGCCAGTTTTGTCTAGAAAACTGGGCAAGACAATTTATTGTGAGGTTTCCGGTGAATTTTAGGCCCAATGAAGAAAGGTAGACAATATTTAAAACGCTGTATTGTAAGAACTTAACGTTGTTTAATTTAACAGATTCATGCTTTTCTTAGTGCAGAGAGAACAAATAATGACATAAAACACCTGAAGAACGGCATCAGAACCTCTCGTATTGCAACAATTTACATGGTTAAAATACACCCCAAAATTACTTCAGATTTTGAAAACAAAACCTAGGACTGACCTTGTAAAAAGTGGAGTGGGGGTTCGTCGTACTTCTTGGCCAACTTGCCCATGAAGAACTTACTGCCGAAATACTCGCTCTTCATGAACGACCCAAACTTCTCCATTCCTATCTCAAAAGGGCTGAACTCAATCCATTCTGCAAAGTAACATGTCTTGGTATTGTAATGTAGTCAACAAAACAGCCCTATGGAAAGGCGTCGCCTTGTATCGGGGCACATTAATGCCCGATATAGTTACAGTTATGACATCAGACACAATAGATCGCATCGAGGGACTAATGGTTAGTGCTTCCTGCTC
The DNA here is from genome assembly GCF_032854445.1 of Liolophura sinensis. Taxonomy (NCBI): domain Eukaryota; kingdom Metazoa; phylum Mollusca; class Polyplacophora; order Chitonida; family Chitonidae; genus Liolophura; species Liolophura sinensis. The sequence goes on from NC_088306.1 coordinate 27,430,386, forward strand.
GAAGTCGGGAGATCCGGGATCAAACCAAAGACTTTAAAAATGGTACTGGTTGATGCTTGGCTTGGCACCAAGCACTGATAGGTTACAGCATGGAAACAGGACTGGTCGGCCTGGTGTCAGTATAATGTGACTGGGCGGGGTGTCATGTCTGGTGTCTTCGACATCATACTTCGGTGGCAATAGCCCTATGGCCTTATGAACTCGCCCTGCCACAAGAAACACAGTATATGTACACAGACCCAATTACTCCTCGTCTTCGCACTGTGGAAAAATTGTTAAGGCTAGGTTAAATCCCTAGCATTTATTCATTCATTCATTCATTCATTCATTCATTCAAAACCGATCTTGGCTTATCACGCCATGTTACATGAACAAAATTGCCTTTGGGCTTGACCTGATTTGAAGTAGCTAGCTTACGGAGCTGATGCGTGAACAGCCTAGCTTGTCGTGAGGCCTTGCATCCTTTTTTGTCTTACCTTGGAAAACTCGGGCAGAAACGTTCGCCTTCACGTGTACACACGTATACAGAGGCATTGGGATGTTACCGTCTACGATTTTTATCTGTTGATCTGTCAGTGTACAATCTTTTCTCTGAAAGACCAAAGAATACATCAGGGTCAATGATATTGACGCTATAGGCATATCACAATTCCTTCCCTTTGGTATCAAGTACATGCCTGGTAAGGGTCTTAGTTTGTACACTCTAACCAACTATCCAAAATCTTGTACAGAAGGGATATTTAACACAGGGTAGACAGAAAAACGTAACGAATTAGAGAGCAAAAACATGAAGATTTTTTGAGATAACCAGTTTATTAGTATCATCAATAAACCCAGTCAAAATATACATTCAAACAACCGTTTACAAAATTGTAACTATGCCCATAACATTAAACAAAGCTGGTTTTACATATCAGGCCAACCAATCCAACATCAACTGACTCCCTTTTACTTACGTCTTTAATTAGAGTTTCTCCCATCAGATGGCCAAAGAAATCCGTGAAGCTGATTGGCTGGCCGTTGTTCCTTTTTTCCATCATGGCGCTGATGTACCGACTCACTTGCTGCATACTCATCAAGTTAATAAAATTCGCGTCAATGTTCTTCTTTAGCTCTTCCTGAAAGTCTTTCAGAGACAACTTTGGCCACTTCGGATGCGAGTACAATGTCGATAATAACCTGATAATTTAATTTGGGGAAAAATATCTTTCAATTAAACCGAAGAAACCTACGACAATATTAAACACTGAGATAATTAAATTAAAGAGAGTATTCCGGAGATTTTGGACAAAATCAAATTTTTGTGCAACAGCAATAGTGTTTATATAGCTCAAATTACTGCCTTTCAGTAAATAACAGACTCGTATCTGTCCTATGTATAGTGTCAAAATGACTTTAAGGTTTGAAAAAGTTATAATGCGACCTACTTTATAAATGTTAGGGTATTATTACCGATTTTTGATGTAAACCGCGAACAGACAAGGCTGGTACTTTGTGAAGGTAATTATTTGGGCTATTCTAAAATGAAAACAAAAATCTTGTATAGTCTCTTTTACTTAAAGCTTCATTCAAACACACACGTTTCGGAACAACACGGAAATGTAGCACGGTGAGCAAAGATTTTGTCAAATCCCACTGTGACTGATACTAGAAACCAACATTTACACAAACCGAGCAGGAAAAAGTATTTATCAAAGCACAGACGCCATATTGACTGCCGCCAGTTTGTGATTTTCATACTGTTCACACAGATCAACACATACTCATTTCGACTTGTTTTGACTCTTTAGCTACGAAGTTACAAAAGCTCGTTTAAGAATGCAGAACTGCAGAACGTGAAATTCGCCCCTTTCGTCTTTTGCACCTTTTAAAGTGTTGAACAGAGCAGTTAAAATCGTGACCATGCTACTGGTTATTGTGACATCAACTTCAAAGCAGGCTACTTTTTATAACAACGTATTGTTATGTGCGCAAATACCGTCAGCTTCTAAATTTAGCTTGCCACGGTTTACATATGCTGAGTTCAGGGCCAGCTGTCTGCCTCTGCGTTAGAATATTCCAGAATACGCTCAGTTCGGGGCCCGTTTGTTTACAACAAGTGTTCAAGAATTTTCTTATTCCAGAAAATTCCACCAGTCTATATAAGACCTATGAAGGCAGGTCAAAAGGGGAGAACGGAGAATTATTGAGAGTTTTGGATGCTTTCGCTGTGTATTACTTTAGTAGGCCTTTTGTGCTGAATTTTGGTGTCTTTATAGCCTCTGGCTTTGTTATATCATATCTCCACCGAGCACTTGTTCAGTCTAAACTTGTATACTTAACTTGTGCTCTTGTGTACACAGTGCTTATTACTACAGGGACCCTGTCTGTGGAATTTTGTGTATATTTCGTCATACACTCAGTTATACTGTGGATTTTCCCTCTTGTGAATATTGCCTCTGTGCATTTTTTAAGCATTGTGGAGTATATGCGTCCGTTTGGACTTGACACCGTTGTACATGTAAGTACTTTAGTATTTGTAAAGATACTGCTATCCTTTCTTGTTAAACTTAAGTACTTTAGTATTTGTAAAAGTCTTGTTATCTGTTCTTGTTAAACCTAATAAATTGTTTTAAAATAAAATCTGCTGGTTTTTGGTCACTTTTCTGTGCGGCTAAACTGTCGTCTATTTGGAACAAGCCATCTCTTTATAATACAGACAGTTTGGGTCGTAACAGTATTCAAATCTCAAGTGTCGAAGGTCAGTTCAACCTTTTGATACTTTATGTTTGCTTTTCATGTTTTAATGGCTTTTCAGAAAAACTGATATGCTGTCAAGGGGACCCTAGAAACATTTTTGTGGATCACTTGAAGTTTGACCCGTTAGGTTTGAAAGTCGCGCAGTCAAAGTGTGTACATATTAGACATTAATCTTACCCACATGGAAGACTTGTACAAAGTTAGTCTTTGCACTTAGAATTGCATATGCTCATATTTCAGAGTTATCCAAAATGCCGTTAACCTCTGTCGAAGATCTTTTACAAATGCCCAAAAGTCAGCAAATGCAACTTTTTTCCAGAGATCACTTTTATATAAGTGCTATATTCCATTACACACAAAAAACCCATTTTGAGAACGAAGGAGAAAAAAACCTGAAATATTAAAGTAGTTCGCCGAGCGTGAAGTTATAAGATCTTACCAACATGACCCCGACAGTCCACATGTGTAAATGACACAGTCCAGCACACCTGTTTCTTGCAGAGCTTTGAAGACACCGCTATAGGCCACCATAGCCCGGAAACCCCCACCTGACCCCAGCACGGCTACAGTTGGCACCTGAAATACAACGATCGATTTATAGATTGATTAATTATCAATGTGTGGACCTTGTTGGCCGAGTGGCTTAACCTGCCTTTCGCTCTTGGTCAGTGGAGCTTTACTCTAAACGTGTAGCATTTCTTTTCTTGTCAAAAAAATGTTAAGTCGGGAATCTGGGTATTGTAAGAAAGGTAAACAATCAAGCAAATAGGCCGTTAATTTGAATTGAAAGTGACGTTTGGGAGATGCTATAATGTGTTGTGTTATTATAACATAATCCTGTGTTATATTCATCATATGATCCTGGTAGACTTATACAATCTTTATCTTGAATTAATGGAATGTGTAAACGGAATACTATGCCACAACAATAGGTTACAATCTAGAATCAATCACGCAGGTTTTCTGATAAACTTAACGGATTGTCTTTTGAGATAGCGAAAAGCAGGAATTGAATTTTGTTCCTTTCAGGGGAGGGGGTTGGGGGGAGCTACAGATAAAAATAAACGCAGTAAATTTTGCAAAAGTCATTTTAGCATAGGTACAAGCGGTTCATGTGAAATTTGCTCTCCGCGTACTGGCGGTAGATCTGTGCTAGATTTCCGAGCAGTTTTGGTTCTTTTCGATTATTATATATTTTGACGCCTATATATAACAAGAGATATCCCAACATAAAAAGGAATTGGTCAGGTCAGCCCATAACTCGTGAGTATGGTTATATACAGATAGTGATTTCTCAGTCTCTTATCCCTGTTATACAATTCACCGAATCTCGTGCCTCTCTTGACATATCCCCAGATCTCGTAGGTTTGTGTAAATGTTGATTTCCAGTATGAGCAATCCAGAAGAACACGCATTCTAAAATTGGAATGTACTTGGGAGGGATGTCGTATTTGAATCGCACAATCCTGCCTACGACTGGTTGTATCCTGACACAGATAGAGCGTATCCGATGAAATAGACACCCTGATTCGGAGTTTTTTTTTTCTTTTTCATTTTTTATTGATGTCTTTCTACCGAGATTTGCAGGTATCCTTGCGGAGTGGGGTAAAACAACGCTGTTGCGAGAATTACGGAGAGAAACAGCCCCAAATATGTCGGGCTGCTGGTAAGGAACATCTTTAGCTATTAAATCTTCCTGAACAGACGTGACTGCCATGGACCCTTTTTGTTCGGCGAGTCTCACAATAGGGTTGTTAATTACAGAAACCACATCGGTTGACGTTGATTTATGCTTGGGAAGATTCAATGCACCTGTGAACAGCGGTAAATGTTCCTTGCAGTCAATCCGACACATTTGGGGTTGTTTCGATAAGAATTGCCCCACTCTATATTTGCAGATAATCAGACATGCAGATCGCTGTTCATGTCTCAATTCTGTCATATGAAGACAATTCACATGAAGGCGTGTGGTCTGTTGTGATCGAACTACACCCTGGTTACATGATCTGTTGTTTTGCAGGATTATATTACTGAGCGGAGTTGTCTAGTACAAGCGCAAAGTGTCTGATTTTACTGACGTGTGACTGACATCCTGGAAGACAGCTTAGGGGCTACAGCTGAAATGTTCACAATGCCACAACTTTAAAACATGTGGAGCGGCAAAGCGTTCATATCAGTTAATTCTGATTGGCTTATATTACAAATTACCCGCATGCGCGTTTACAAGCTCCATAATGAAAACAATCAGTGACGCGCTATATGTTCCACTCGATCAGAATTTCCTTTGACAACGCGTAATTAAATTTAATCACGTTATAACATACAAAATCGTCATGTACCTCTTCAATGGTTTTCGGCCCCCTTCCGCCAAGTAAACAGCCCATTCCTGTCATAGTTTTCAACTTCCTGACCTTAAGATAATTCATTTCTTCTTCACACAAATCCACACTGTAGCGTAAATTTGGTTGCGTACTGAAAAGAAAACCCTATTAGCCACCTTACACAATTTGGAAAGCTTTGAGATAACCGGAAACTAAATTCTCATTTTAACATTATCTATATTTAAGGGAGCATGTCAACAACAACAGCGACAAATATTAAAGGGTTTTAATGGGTGCTTTTTCTCATTAGTATCTCCGTTTTATTTTCGTAACAATCACACTTCTTTTGTGTCTTGGGAACAGGTACATGTATTTTGAGCTATTTCTAACTATGCCAAAAGGGTATATCCAATATATTTCTAAACTTGAAAATACTTACTCTATTTCTGTCTTTAATTCCATATCAAGTTCAGAGACCTAAAAGTATCAAAGAAATGGATACGAATTCATTATTAACATAGGGCAGCTGTTTATTTATTTAATTGTGTTTTATGCCATTCTCAGGAACATTTGGCCGTAAGGCGGTGAGGTTTGTATGTAATGTGGAACTGGACAAAGTCCGGATAAATCTTCCATTATCTGTGACATGCCCATGTGCACACCACATGTATTGTCCCACATGTGATGTGCCAATGTGCACACCATATATGTTGTCCCACATGTGACGTACCTATTTGCACACCATACATATTGTCCCACATGTGAAGCACACATGTGCACACCATATATATTGTCCCACACACGACGTGCTCATTCGTGGTGGAAGACAAGCGGATTTCAACAAACGGCAGACTGCGTAAAAGGTATCACGAACAGTGACGTTGATCGTCTGTTGCCACCAAGGTCTCACGAGTGTCGTTCACTGTTTGTGGCCATTAAGGCGTCACGAACAGTGAGGTCGACCGTCTGTTGTCACCAAGGTCTCACGAGCATTGTCCACCGTTTATTGCCACCAAGGCGTCAGGAACAGTGACGTCCACCGGCTGCTGCCACGAAGACCTCACGAGCGTTATCCACTGTTTGTTCCCCCCAAGGCGTCACGAACGGTGACGTCCACCGTCTGTAGCCACGAAGACCTCAAGAGCTTCGTCCACCGTTTGTTCCCCCCAAGGCATCACGAACAATGACGTCGACCGTGTGTTGTCACCAAGGTCTCACGAACGTCGTCCACCGTTTATTGCCACCAAGGCCTCACGAACAGTGACGTCGGCCGTATGTTGCCACGAAGACCGCAAGAGCGTCGTCCACCGTTTTTTGCCACCAAGGCCTCTTGAACGGTGACGTCGACCGTCTGTTGCCACCAAGGTCTGACAAGCGTCGTCCATTGTTTGTTGCCACTAAGGCGTCATGAACGGTGACGTCGACCGTCTGTTGTCACCAAGGTCTCACGAGGGTCGTCCACCGTTTATTGCCACCAAGGCCTCACGAAATGTGATGTCGACCGTCTGTTACCACGAAGACCTCACGAGCGTCAAGCACCGGTTTTGGCTACCGAGGCCTGACGAACGTTGACCTCTACCGTCTGTTGTCACCAAGGCCTCACGAACAGTAACGTTAACCGTTTGTGACCACCAAGGCTCCACGAACAATGACGTTGACCGTTTGTTGTCACCAAGGCCTGAAGAACAATAGCGTCGACCCTTTGTTGTCACCAAGGCTCCACGAACTGTGACGTTGACCGTTTGTTGACACCAAGGCTCAATGTACAGGGATGTTGCAGTGAGACCAGTTTGATAAACAGGTCGCGACACTATCGTGGTTTGGCCAGAACAAATGTACAAAGCGACAAACAAATGGATAACATTTTTTTATAATACTATCTTTTAACGTTCCACATGATGAACTTGCATCTTACTCTTGTTAAGAAAATTTCCATATAAACAACAAACCTTGTTAAAAATAACGGTCTTCTTGATCCACTTGTTCCTTTCCAGGCTGTTTATGTTGATCTGTTCACTTCCGATTGCCCTCTCCATTGTGTAGTTGTCGTCTTTTAGGTTAATATCTGCAATGAAATACAAATTGTTTTCATCAAATGTGTTTAAAAATCTTACCAAATCCCTGTTAGACGTGTAATGGAAACTCGACTGTAGTCTTTGGTGAAAGGTTTTAAATACTTACGAAGTATGTTCTTTTCTTTTGGATCGAGGAGATAACGGAAATTCTCGTTCCACACGGGATTGATCTCGTTAGTTTTCGTGGCTGTTCTTCTTTTGGCGTCTGGAGTTTTGCGCATCTTCAGCTCAATGTACGGGTCAGGTGTATCAACTGAAAATATGAGTCATTCATATCAGTCATGAATCAGTTTTATCAAATTCCCATGAAACTTAACATTAAACTCAAAACACGTCAAACAAGACCTATGTGTTTTGGTTTTAGCTAAACTTCATTTTGTAATTATTTTGCAGGACAGCATCCATATATGACAATGAAGAGCTAGGTTACCTGTCTTAAGGACAAGTTTTGGAATTGATATCACCTTTTTGTGAAGTCTGTCAAGTGTTGTAAACTGAATTTTAAAATGCTTGATTGCGTTAATAAGTTTCATCTTAAAATCTAGCGTGCAAGAAACCCATATAAAATTGAAGATCCTCTACTGTGAAAAATTGACGTCAACTGATTGTAATGAATAAATAATTAAAACAAATGACTCACCCATATCTCCCCACCCTTTAGTTATTTTCCGTCCACGAAGCACATTGGCATACAGAATCAAGCAAGGACGATTGCCCACCTGGCAAGAGAGTGAAAACGGGTTTCAGTAATATGTTAATATATTGTCATATTTTCGTAATGGTGATAAGTGATCAAAATGTGTCAAGTAAGGACATATCACCTGGAGAGGGGGTGGAAACAAAGCGAATTTAACCCAGGTGACATAGGCCTTGAATAAGATTTTAGCATGAATAAAGAAAACTATGACTTATAGCTAAGAATGTTTTTCTTGAAAAGTAACCAGAATGTGTGTAACCTTCAAATATGATAGTTTCATTGTCGTCTAGTACTTAACACTTCAGAGATCGGCAAAAATCAACATTTCGCCCATTTACTTAAATATTATTTATCACCTCCTCACGGCAGGGGAACCCGGATGCTCGAAGCTATGAATATGTAAGTTTATATTGCCTAGTTACGACTGGAATATAATCTTAGCTAGGTATTCTGAACACTACGCCACTACACAAAACGAACACAAAAGTTTATTGTTGCTGTCCGACTCGAATTTCATGAGAGAAAAAAAAACTGCTAAGAGCCAGGGTGTATAAAGTATCTCCTTTATGTACGACCCGACCTGAGGTATGGCGTAACAGTCAGCTTCAAAGTAGAGATAGAACAACAAAATGTATGAGTTAACGCCTGAGATGGCAAAGAACATGCCTGTGCGCAGCTTGATCGTCAACATATCCCTGTATATTTATATATGTGGTCGCGTATACGACATACGAGCTGAAGGCCAGGCAATCGAGGTGTACAGCAATACCTGTAGGCCTTTATATATATACATGGGTCACACATAGGGAATACAGGTCATATCGCCTAACAGCCAAATTAAGTCGAATCATCTAATACCGTAGGTCGAATCGTCTACCGTCAGGTCGCCTAAGAATATAGGCTAAGCAGTGGATATTTTGGATTACAGTGGTGTGATATTCGGTTAACGAGAACCATCATTGCGGAATGGAACTTGCTGGACATTTCTTGGAGTTGTGATTCTAGAATGCTTCGATTCATATAGATACTGGTATCGGTCGATATTTCCATAAACAACACGACAAGAATCACGTTGTAGCTGAATTGCTTCTTCACAAACGAGCAAACTTTCAGATATGTAACTCTTTTCATCATCAGGGTTGTCGGACAAGTTGCAACTTAATTATACGTGCGACTAAGAATACATAGCCTGTTTAATGTGCACCAACTTCGGTTTGGAGAGATTCTTGCTACTTCGAAGATACACATGCAATTATTCCGAGATTGCTCTGACGTCAGCTTTGGCAAAATTTTGTCCGGTAATATATGGCACCAAACCGAACAAAACTGTGCCAAACGTAAGGTCAGGGCAATCTGTGACTAACATGAATTTTATTTCCACAGATAGTTTCATTATTAGGATCTACACGTTACGATCATAGCGGCAGATTTTTTAACCATTGGAATACCCAAACATATGTGAACCAAGTCTGTTACAACAACACCAGTATCATATGAAATTCAGAAAAGCAAAATATTACTCACATCAAACTTGTGGTAGTGCTGCATACTTGGTGGTCTTGCGATGATCAGATAGATGAGATTACGTGGACCACTGCTTGACTGAGAACAGTTAGCATTCAAAAAATAAGCTTGCACGTGGTAAATGACCGAGAGAGTCGTTGTGAATTATCAAGACGTTTAACTCAGTCACCTTATGTATAAACTTTAGAAATCGGCTCGAGCTATGAATATGTAAGTTTATATTGCCTAGTTACGACTGGAATATAGCTAGGAATTCTGAACACTACGCCACTACACAAAACGAACACAAAAGTTTATTGTTGCTGTCCGACTCGAAGTAATCTGATGGAAGAAAAAAAAACTGCTGTGAGCCAGGGTGTATAAAGTATCTCCTTTATGTACGACCCGACCTGAGGTATGGCGTAACAGTCAGCCTCAAAGTAGAGACAGAACAACAAAATGTATGAGTTAACGCCTGAGATGGCAAAGACAATGCCTGTGCGCAGCTTGATCGTCAACATATCCCTGTGTATTTATATATGTGGTCGCGTATACGACATACGAGCTGAAGGCCAGGCAATCGAGGTGTGCAGCAATACCTGTAGGCCTTTATATATATACATGGGTCACACATAGGGAATACAGGTCATATCGCCTAACAGCCAAATTAAGTCGAATCATCTAATACCGTAGGTCGAATCGTCTACCGTCAGGTCGCCTAAGAATATAGGCTAAGCAGTGGATATTTTGGATTACAGTGGTGTGATATTCGGTTAACGAGAACCGTCAATGCGGAATGGAACTTGCTGGACTTTTGTTGGAGTTGTGATTCTAGAATTCTTCGATTCATGTAGATACTGGTATTGGTAGAAATTTCTATACACAACACGACAAAAATCACGTTGTAACTGAATTGCTTTATATATATATATATATATATATATATATATATATATATATATATATATATATATATATATATATATATATATCATGCTAGAAATTGAAAAATTGAGGACAAATTGATAGGAATTTCCCCTCCCAACATACCCTCCCCCTCCCCCACCGTCCTAAAATAAACCACCCGCCCTCTCTGAATCACTCCTAGACCCCCACCTGCTGATTTATTTTCTCACACCCTCACTAGCCTCCTGTTTTTGTCTTCTCGTGCAGACACTAGCAGGAGTTACGATATACCTATTTACACCTATCAAACACCACGTGCAATACATTAATGAATGTTACATACATTTTAGACAGGTTACCTTCGATTTTGATTTGATTCCATTAAATCAACTGGATCACATATCACTGTGAGAGATTTCCTCGATTTCATTGAGTCTAGCGCTTGGATCATTTCCTGTAAAACTACCACGCCTTGACGCTAATAATGTATACATGCACATTGTGAGAAGAGAGCATGATGTGCGGGAAAAATACATTTTACAGAGGCTCTCTTTAATGACTCTCAAAAATACACCACAATCGCCGTTGGAGGGATCTATCTAGGTCACGCGATGTCGGCGATCTCGGCGAGACAGATGGAAGCTCTCGCAAACTACTGCAGCTGAAAGAGGTGATTTTACGTTAGCTGCCAGAGGCGACGTCTAGTCGACAGACAAATGTGTATTAAAGCTAACAACTATCGTATATATATTTTATATACGTTGGTTTCCACCTGTGTCGCCGATATCTGCGTGAACTCGCGAGACCCCTTCCACCAGGAATGGACACGTCACAAGTGGGACAATATATATGGTCACGTCACATGTGGGACAATATATATGGTGTGCACATGGGTGCGTCACATGTGGGACAACATATATGGTGTGCACATTGGCACGTCACATGTGGGACAATATATATGGTGTGCACATGGGCACGTCACAGATAATGGTAGATTTATCCGGACTTTATCCAGTTCTCCATTACATACAAACCTCACCGCCTTACTAACGACAAAAAGTTCTTGAGAATGACATAAAACACAATCAAATAAATAAACTACTGTCTTATGTTAATGAAGAATTCGTATCCACTTCTTCGGTACTTTTAGGTCTCTGAACTTGATATGGAATTAAAGACAGAAATAGAGTAAGTATTTTCAAGTTTAGAAATAGATCAAAACATATGTACGTATTCCCAAGACACAAAAGAAGTGTATTTTTACAAACATAAAACGGAGATACTAATGAGAAAAAGCACCCATTAAAACCCATTAATATTTGTCGCTGTTGTTGTTGACATGCTCCCTTAAATATAGATAATGTTAAAACTGAGAATTTAGTTTCCGGTTATCTCAAAGCTTTCCAAATTGTGTAAGGTGGCTAATAGGGTTTTCTTTTCAGTACGCAACCAAATTTACGCTACAGTGTGGATTTGTGTGAAGAAGAAATGAATTATCTTAAGGCCAGGAAGTTGAAAACTATGACAGGAATGGGCTGTTTACTTGGCGGAAGGGGGCCGAAAACCATTGAAGAGGTACATGACGATTTTGTATGTTATAACGTGATTAAATTTAATTACGCGTTGTCGAAGGAAATTCTGATCGAGTGGAATGTACAGCGCGTCACGGATTGTTTTCATTATGGAGCTTGTAAACGGGCATGCGGGTAATTTGTAATATAAGCCAATCAGAATTAACTGATATCAACGCTTTGCCGCTCCACATGTTTTAAAGTTGTGGCATTGTGAACATTTCAGCTGTAGCCCCTAAGCTGTCTTCCAGGATGTCAGTCACACGCGAGTAAAATCAGACACTTTGTCCTTGTACTAGACAACTCCGCTCAGTAATATAATCCTGCAAAACAACAGGTCATATAACCAGGGTATAGTTCATTCACAACAGACCACACGCCTTCATGTGAATTGTCTTCAAATGACAGAACTGACACATGAACAGCGGTCTACATGTCTGATTATCTGCAAATATTGAGTGGGATAATTCTGACCGAAACAACCCCAAATGTGTCGGACTGACGGCAGAGAACATTTACCGCTCTTCACAGGCGCATTGAATCTTCCCAAGCATAAATCAACGTCAACCGTGTGGTCTCGCCGAAAAAAAAGGGTCCATGGCAGTCACGTCTGTTCAGGAAGATTTAATAGCTAAAGATGTTCCTTACCAGCAGCCCGACATATTTGGGGCTGTTTCTCTCCGTAACTCTCGCAACAGCGTTGTTTGATAAGATTTACCCAACTCCGCAAGGATACCTGCAAATCTCGATAGAAAGAAATCAACAAAAAATGAAAAAAAAAAAACCGAATCAGAGTGTCTATTTCATCAGATAAGCTCTATCTGCGTCAGGATACAGCCAGTCGTGTGCAGGATTGTGCGATTCAAATACGACATCCCTCCCAAGTACATTCCTATTTTAGAATGCGTGTTCTTCTGGATTGCTCATACTGGAAATCAACATTTACACAAACCTATGAGATCTGCAGATATGTCACGAGAGGCACGGGATTCTGAGAATTGTATAACAGGGATAAGAGACTGAGAAATCACTATCACTATAAGTATACTCACGAGTTATGGGCTGACCTGACCAATTCATTTTTATATTGGGATATACCAAAATAAATAATAATCGGGAGCAACTCAGCCAGCAAGGTTCTTACATTGATAATAATTAATCAATCTATAAATCGATCGTTGTATTTCAGGTGCCGACTGTAGCCGTGCTGGAGTCAGGGTGGGGGTTTCTGGGTTACGGTGGCCTATAGCGGTGTCTCTACAGCTCTGCAAGAAACAGATGTGCTGGACTGTGTCACTTACACATGTGGACTGTCAATGTCATGTTGGTAAGATCTTATAACTTCACGCTCGGCGAACTTCTTTAATATTTCAGGGTTTTTTTTCTCCTTCGTTTTCAAAATGGGGTTTTTGTATGTAATGAAATGTAACACTTATATAAAAGTGATCCCTGGAGAAAAGTTGCATTTGCTGACTTTTTGGCACTAGCATATGCAATTTTTAGTGCAAAGATGAGCTTTGTAAAGCTGGGGAAAATTAATGTCTGTACACACTTTGACGTGCAGTGGAATGTTTTCAGAATTAACCGATGAGCAAAGGTTCTTGCGCGGCTTTCAGACTTAACGCATCAACCCTCTAGTGATCATAGAAATGTTTTCAGGGTCACCCTGACCGCATATCTGTTTTTCTGATAAGCCATTAAACCTTAACCAACTGAAAAGCAAATGTGTAATATCAAAATGGTAAATTGACCTTCGACATCTGAGATTTGAATACGTTCCTGTAGAAAGTAGCCCGCTTTGAAGTTGACGTCACGATAACCAGTAGCATGATCACGATTTTAACTGCTCGATCTGTTCAATATGTTAGGAGGTGCAAAAGACGAAATGGGCGAATTTCACGTTCTGCAATTAACATTCTTAAACGAGCTTTTGTAACTTCGTGGCTAAAAGAGTCAAAACAAGTCGAAATGAGTATGTGTTGATCTGTGTGAACAGTATGAAAATCACAAACTGGCGGCGGTCAATATGGCGTCTGTGCTATGATACATACTTTTTTCTTTCTCTGTTTGTGTAAATGTTGGTTTCTAGTGTCAGTCACAGTGGGATTTGACAAAATCTTTGCTCACCGTGCTAAATTTCCGTGTTGTTCCGAAACGTGTGTGTTTGAATGAAGCTTTAAGTAAAAGAGACTATACCTGGTCAAGGCAAGAGTTTTGTTGTCATTTTAGAATAGCCCAAATAATTACCTTCACAAAGTACCAGCCTGGTCTGTTCGCGGTTTACATAAAAAAATCGGTAATAATACCCTAAAATTTATAAAGTATGTAGCGTTATAACTTTTTCAAACCTTAGAAGCATTTTAACACGATACATAGTACAGATACGAGTCTATAATTTACTGAGAGGCAGTGATTTGAGCCATATAAATACTGTTATTGTTAAATGCAGATAATTTGATTTGATTTTTGTCCAAAATCTCTGGCATACTCTCTTTAATTTAATTTTTTGAATGTTTAATATTGTCATAGGTTTCTTCGGTTTAATTGAAAGATATTTTTCCCCATATTAAATTGTCAGGTTATTATCGACATTGTACTCGCATCCGAAGTGGCCAAAGTTGTCTCTGAAAGAATTTCAGGTAGAGCTAAAACAGAACATTGACGCGAAAACTTGATGGGAATGCAGCAAGTGAGTCGGTACATCAGCGCCATGATGGAAAAATGGCACAACGGCCAGCCAATCAGCTTCACGGATTTCTTTGGAAACACTAATTAAAAAGATGTAAGTAAAAGGGAGGCAATTGATGTTGGATTGGGTGGTCTGATATGTAAAACCAGATTTGTTTAATGTTACAGGCATGATTACAATTTTGAAAACGGTTGTTTGAATGTATATTTTGACTGGGTTTATTGATGATACTAACAAAGTGGTCACCTCCGAAAGATTCTTCATGTTTTTGCTCTCTAATTCGTTACGTTTTTCTGTCTATCCTGTGTTAAACATCCCTTCTGTATAAGATTTTGTAAAGTTGGTTAAACTTTACAAAATAAGACTCTTACCAGGCATGTACCTGGTACCAGAGGGAAGGAATTGTGATATGCCTATAGCGTCAATATCACTGACCCCGATGTATTCTTTGGTCTTTCAGAGAAAAGCTTGTACACTGACAGATCAACAGATAAAAATTGTGGATGGTAACATCCCAATGCCTCTGTATACGTGTGTACACGTGAAGAAGAATGTTTCTGCCAGAGCTTTTCAAGGTAAGACAAAAAAGGATGCAGCCTCATCACCACCTGTCCTCTCGGCCAGAATTTCAAACTTTCATCAGTAAATCTCATACCTGACCAAAACTTAGACAATTTCCATCATTTTGATACCAAGCATGCACCTGTACACCAACAACGGAAGGCTGGAAGCAAGAAAAGACTTCACACCCTAAAATACACAGAATTACATTCGTTCCTCCCGAAAAAACGGAAGTTCTAATGGGGGCCTGTGTCCATCTTGATCATGCAACATAAGGTGACAGGCCAAGATTTAGGTTTGAATGAATGAATGAATGAATGAATGCTAGGGATTTAACCATGTCTTAAGAATTTTCGACCTTACGACGGCGAGGTGTCATTTGGTCTTTTAATACTGTGTCTTCTTGCGGCAAGGCGAGTCCATGACGCCAAAGTGCTGTTGCCACTGAAGTGTCATGTCGAAGACACCAGACATGACATCTCACCTAGTCACATTGTAAGGGTACCGGGGCAACCATTTCTTTTCCCTTGCTGAGTGCTGAGCGCCAAGTGAGACAGCAAGCAGTACCATTTTTAAAGTCTTTGGTATGACCCGACACGGGATTGATCCCGGATCTCCCGACTTCGGGCAGGAAGCACTAACCATTAGGCCACCGAAGCGGTCTATTGTATCTGATGTCATGCCTTCTCTGAGGAAGCACTAGAACTATATCAGCCATTAGAGTGACCCGATACAAGAAGACGCTTAACAAGTTTTATGGAAGCAGCCCTCATCGCCAGTTATTTCAATAGGGCTATTTTGTTGACTACGTTACAATACCATGACATGTTACTTTGCAGAATGGATTGAGTTCAGTCCTTTTGAGATAGGAATGGCGAAGTTTGAAGAGCGAGTATTTCTGTAGTAAGTTCTTCATGGGCAAGTTGGCGAAGAAGTACGACGAACCCCCACTTCACTTTTTACAAGGTCAGTCCTAGGGTTTTGTTTTCAAAATCTGAAGTTATTCTGGAGTGTATTTTAACCTTGTAAAAATGTTGCAATGCGAGAGGTTCTGATGAGGTTTTTCCCCGTGGGGTGGGGCAAAGCGAGTCTATTTGGACAACTTTCAGCAGATATTTGATGTCATTATTTCTTCTCTCTACACTAAAAAAAGAATAATTCTGTTAAATTAAACAGAAAGTCTGTTGTCTGAGTGATTCGAGAATATATTCTATCTGTCATTTCAACAGATTATTCTGCTAAATATAAACACACACACTACTATTGCAAAACACATCTATTACTTCAACATACAGATTCTATTAGATTAACAAGATATTATGTTGAAAATGACACATTATTATGTTATAATAACAGACTACATCGTAGCATCACTTAGACAACAGACCTTCTGTTAAAATTAACAGATTAATTTTTGAGCGTATATTTATGGCATTTAAAGTATGGCAAGATTTGATTACAGTATGGTAGGGTCTGAAAAGAGAGCACAGTATCACAAAGTCATGTTTCTGTGCTTCTGGGGTAAATATGTAACACCGGATATATATATATATATATATATATATATATATATATATATATATATATATATATATATATTATATATATATATATATACACACAACAGAGAGTTAGCGGAAACGGACTACCAAATTTAATAATATATTCAACGTATGTGTATATTTAAGAAAAAGACAAATGTACAGATGGGGGCACTACAACACTGCCTTACATCCACCCCGTCTGAAATGAATGTCGTCCCGACATTACAGTTTCTATTAGACAAATACAGAAAATAGGTCACTAGATTACAATGGCTGATACCACGTGATCGCAAAGATGGGTAGAATTATTTTCTTTAAAACTATTATACTTGGATACCTTGCAGAACTGTAAACATGTTGGCCAAACGAGTTACAAATGTTCCTTCAAATAGTTACACATCATAAAGCGATCAACAATTACATACAATAAGACAGTATACAGGTCTGCATCACTATTGTCTATTCTAAGTGTAACCAAAACACATGTTACCACTTCAGTTCCACGTGTTGCAGACTTTAACCTGTTCTACTCCTATAGTAGCAGACATTCTGTATATTGTGATAGAACACAGTAGTTCAGACTACATATTGGGTATATTACACCTCATATTACCAAGTCATACTGACAAATGGCAAACATTAATACAGGAAACAGGTAAACGTTTGCAAACTCTCGCACACAAATGCATGGATCACTACAAGGCACATCCACCCCTTTAAGGAGATCAATTTAATACTCTTTTTTGTGGGATCTACACCATATGGGAGACGTGCAGGAGTCTTCCGAATCCTGTGAGAGTGACGTAGTGGAGGTTCTGCATCTGTAGTCGTTGCGGTATCCTCCGAGATTGTTGGCTGAAAATCAGGATTAGAGTCATCTTCGCACTGATTCCACTGTGCGAGAGCCCCCTGGCCGAAACGGTGGTACTAAGGGGTTCAGCTCAGTCATCGGATATGTGCGAAAGAAATATTCCTCTTCATCCAACGAGTCTGATGAATAATCCTGGTCTGTGCGCTGCACATGCGGCTCACGGTGTTTCTGTCGACTTGGTTTAGGCTTGCTGGGGACTGGAACAGAAACAGGTAAGTAATCGCAAGGCAAGAGCATATTTCGGTGAAGAACTTTCTGCCTCCCATCACCATTCTCTGGTTTGATACGGTACACTGGGGCTTCATCTCCAATCTGTTTCACCACGACATGGATGCTCCTCTCCCAGTGTTTTCTCAGCTTTCCCGGTCCTCCACGTCGAGACATATTCCGCTCTAGCACACGGTCACCTGGTCTCAAAACGCGCCGCTGCTCGATGGATTCGTCTCCTGGCCTCACTATACGCTTTCTGCATTCCATCCCTGCCAGTCTGCAACAGTAGCTGGTCCTGTTCCTTGTTCTGATTGACCAACCCCCAAATACTAGGTCGATTGGTAATCGAGGCGATCGTCCAAAAGTAGATAGAAAGGTGCAAATCTTGTCGAGTCGTTTCGAGTACAGTTGTACGCATGTACCATCTTATTTAGGTGGCGTGCCCAGTCAGACTTCGGTCAGACTGCTGTGTGATTCGAGGAGAGTTCGAACCATGTTGAGAATTGTTCTATTCATCCTCTCTACCTGGCCATTTCCCTGGGGATGGTAAAGGGTAGTTCGAGACTTTATCACCCCACAAAGTCTTTCCAGATGCCAGAACAGCCCGTTCTCGAACTCACCTCTCTGGTCATGGTAGATTCGCTAAGGAAGCCCAAATCGCAAAATGTAGTTATTGAAGAGACGTTCAGCCGCTGTCTTAGCACTCTTGTTCTTTGTAGGGTATGCTTGAACATCAGAGACCGCTTTGCTCTTTTCTAGATGCAAGAAGTCCAACGCAACTATTTGGAATGGAGCTGTGGTAGATATTGGCTGGAGTGGAGCTCTAGTTGGTCTACTAGATGGCTTGTTCTTTAGGCAGTTATATTGGTTGTTCACGTAGTGACTAATGTCTCGGATCGTAGAACCTATCTCGAACCAATTCCAACGTCTTTTCAGCACCTGAGTGACCCATTTCTTCATGCAGTTCCTTGTATATAAGGGGCTTATACTTTGCATGAAGTACCAACTATTTGTGGATGTTGCCTGAGGGGACTCACATGTGAGTCCTATTCAGCAGATCATGATCATCCACTTTAAGACGTTATTCTTCCCTGAGCAAGCACTTCACTCCATGTGAAATGTCATTGCCGGACTTAACCTTGGGTGATCCCTTTAGTTTCAGGTAAGTTCCTATGTCTGGGTCGTTTTGCTGAGCGTTTCTGATGCTTTCCTTTGTCTTGGCACACAAGGTATTCACTGAGTTGCGAACCAAACCCAGTTTATCCGTGTTCACCACTTGCGGATCATTGGTGATGGCACTGATCCATGGAGCCAGTTCATGGGACTGAGCTCGAACAGCTTTGACAACTGCACTTATCGTATCAGGAGACATCTCTTCTGAGCAGGAGCAGATGAATTCGTCAATGTCAGTTAGCATCCTAGACAATCCATCGGCGTCCCCATTTGACTTTCCTGGACGATATCGCACCACAAAGCTGTAATCAGTAAGTTCAGAAACCCATCGTTGTCAAGTTGCATGTGATTTGGCTCACGTTAACGTATAGGTGAAAGGATTATTATCGCTGTATACAGTTGTGTGACAAGTATAGTACAGGTAATCCCTAAAGTCATCGCCCAATTTAATG
This sequence comes from Liolophura sinensis, assembly GCF_032854445.1. Taxonomy (NCBI): domain Eukaryota; kingdom Metazoa; phylum Mollusca; class Polyplacophora; order Chitonida; family Chitonidae; genus Liolophura; species Liolophura sinensis. The sequence continues at coordinate 27,449,698 of NC_088306.1, forward strand.
CCAGAAACTCGAGTTTACCCGAGTGTAGATGGTGTCGTTGCTCAGATGGGCTCAGTGTTCTTTATCCATAGCCTATGGCACGTAGATTACCTCTTCCTTGGTCCTGGTAAAGTACAGCTCCTAATCCTTCTGATGATGCATCTGTATGCAGAATGAAGGGTTTTCCAAAGTCTGGATACGTCATTACCGTTTCCTTCGACAAGGCGTCTACCAGTTCTTCCAGAACCTGTTGATGACAGTCAGTCCAAATTACTGAGCTATTTGAAGGGGCTTATCCAGATGATCGCCGATTCACTTTAGTTCGAACCCTTCGCTTAGTCACACTGGATGTTTCTGCCGATACTTTAGCATTTAACAGATCCGACTCCTCATTAAGCATCTCCATGACTTGACGTTTCTGTTCTGCGGAGATCCGCATTTTTTCATTTCGTGACGATTAAGCGTCGCTCTGCAGTCCTGTCAAAACTGCCCTTTGAAACATTTGTTGAACTAATGTACTGTCATAGCTAACAGCCATCTCCCCCTGAGAAGCAAACAATATCTTCTGTCGTAAGTCCATCATCCTAATTAAGAATGCTTGTGGATCTTCCTTACTTCCCTCAGCTCCAGCACACAGCTGTTGATAAAGTTCAGTTGAGCTCTTCTCTCTGTAGTACGCACGAAGAATTCTTCGCAGAGCTGATAAAGTCAAATGAGTCCTTCCTTCTAGGTAGCTTCTGAGCCCAAGCCCTGGGACAATTGCTCGGAGTACAGCCTGAACGACTTCAGCTTCACTGTGGCCTTGTGCACACCCTTGTTCAATTTGTCTTATTAGACTGGTGAAACTCAGTCGGCCTTGTTGTGTTGGTTCATCAATCTGACCTCCAAGCTTAAACTCACGCTTCCATATAGGTGTCACTATAGGTGCATCAGGCCTTGAAGGAATGATTTGCTTTTCTGGTTCATTAGGATCGGATTTGCCTGTCTTACTTTGTTTCTTACCAACCGATTCGAAATAAGACTGTGCTGTTAAAAGACTTGCCATTCCTCCATCCTCCTTCGTAGCTTCAGCAACCATGTATTTGTTAAGCAGCTGTACTAAAGAAGGCTTTCCTAATTCCGCCGTATACTTATCAGAAACTGTCAGTTTTTGCAACAGTCCAATAAGCTCATCTGCTGACAAAGTATAAAGCTTTTGTCTCACTGCATACTCCAACTCTAGGTCAGCCATTTTTCCTTAAGATGAAACTATTACAAATCTATCGTACTTACAGATATCCTAAAACAGCTAATAAATTGTATGACATATAATGCATCCAATTCAAAAGACTGACATCCTATGCGCTGCACAGTTTCTTACACAGTTTCTTACACAGTTTCTTAACATGTAAACGAAATATCATGTCAACCAAATACTATGTCAACCAACAACAGTCTCAACACTCAGTAAGCATAGTAGTGCTGCAACCAACCTGCATGCCGCCTAAGAGTCCTTCCACTGTAGGTCTGATTTACTCAATGTGTATTGCAATGTCACAATGGCAATAACAATCTTCCAAAGTTTTTATAGGAATATCCTCTGATGCACATAAAAGCTGTCTAGCTGCACACAGGTACATGTACATCATATGCACATTATCTGATGTCATTACGTCTCTTCAACTGATTTACCAGTCATACGTCTGTTCTGCCCCACCCTACGTATTGTCCTCTGTACTCATTTCGTCAATGTGCGCAATAGCTCAGTTGACTGTTTATCGCTGTACTCAGACAGACATCACTGCACTTATTCATTCCCAAATCCCGGACAGGCCCCCAAATGTAACACCGGATATATATATAAGAGAACGAGGCAGCTCATACACAAGCCACTGGATGTACAAGGCATCATATATGGAAAATGTACAGATGGGGGCACTACAACACAGCCTTACAAATACATTTCTGGATGGTATTTCCCCAGAGGAAAATTTAGAGACTAGGATCTTTGAAACACCGTGTTGCTCATTATGCCAGTTGGATTCTTACTATGTAGCGTTTTAAATATTGTCTGCCTTTTTTCATTGGCACTAAAATTCACCGGAAACCTCACAATAAAATGTCTTGCCCAGTTTCCCAGACAAATCTGGAGTTGGCTATTGTCATAATCAAACAACAAACTTATTCACTTCATTACCTCATTTGGATTTCTACACCATAATACTAGCCGTCATCGCATAAGCGAAATATTATTGTGTATTGCGTAAAACACCAATCAAATAAAATAAATATATCTTTTCTGTAAACTACGTAACAGCATATTTTCCATCTTTTGTCGCAGGTATTTGGGGCAGCGCTTTCTGCATCATGTTTAATCGACTATTTGATGACAATCGAAACATGGACCCCGTGGAGATGGTCAGACGGGAAATGAGTATGTTCATGATTAAAATGCACACCACTTGCCAGGCCTTGAAAACCACTATATTATCATTTTAACTGAAATAAAGAGATACTGAAGCTAATATTCCTACCCATCAGTATAAGTCATACAGAAGTTTTTGGTACCAAATTGCTGTCATACTGAAAAGATGATTTCGTCTTGTGATTAGTGGTATTATCTCGTGCAATTTTTATGATAGGAAAGAATTTACGATTATTCTTATTTTGATAAATTGCTAAAAAAAATAAAGACTAAACTCTAAATGTACATATCGTGATATTGTAATTAAAAAAAGAATCCGTGCTGAGTGACGGAAGCGAAGATTAAGACGATGATGACGACGATGATTTTGATAATCACGATAACTCTCATCATGATCATTGTGAAGAACAAAGGAGCGGAAAAAACGGTCGCGGACAAAGGATTCTGGATGAACTGGTTTAAGAGCCTAGTAGATAGGTAATATAATGTATTTTCTTTGCAATTTGCTCCTCTAATTTAGTCACTTAGCAAATACTGTCACTATCCAACCGCTTCAAAATTTCACTCCACTTCTCTTCATCTTTTAACGCGATTCATGAAGGATATTGGGTTTGTTTGCTTGGACAAACAGCTGCGACAATATAGCTTTACGGCAAGGATTTTTTGTTTCAATTATCTGGCGAGGTGCAATGGCTTAAACCCTTTGATTTCAATGTTACTGACCCTTTCAAAAACGAAAGTTTACTACACACACTTTATAAAGCCTGTTTATGTGTCAACGAAACTTCAGTGATATTTGTAATGGTCGAAATGTGTCATTCTTTAGTCGTCTTAAAAATAGTAAAAAACCCCCAGTATAATGTTTTCCCCAAACCAATATTTCTTGCATAACAAATCAGAAAAGGTGATTTTTCTTACGCTTGACCACAAGCGTATAGTGACGTCATATTTCTCGTGAAAAGTTCAGAAGTATTACTTGTTTATTTCAGTTGAATTTGAAAATAAAAATGTGGAAGTCAAATAATTTGTTGTTTAAGTGTGAACCGATTTCTAAAATCAAAATCTCATGAATATCGTTTTCCGTTTTCAGCAAGAGATTTCAGCTTCTGAGCATGCGTACTGGCCGCGTGATACACAACTTCCTTAGAGGGATCGCCTTACTACCTAAAGGAGAAGAACATAAGACCCCGAAAGAAAAGTTTTTGTGAAAAGACATTAATTAATCCAGTAATTAAGGGGGGTGTTTCTAGTTCAGTCATTAAATTAACGCAACGTATAAAAGAATGACAGGACAAGTTCGAAACGATGCTATATTCTGAGCACGGCGTAAAGCACCAATCAAAAAAAAAAAAATCGAAACGATGCTTAAAAAGACAAAAGTGTTATATTTGGTATTTAGCCCAGTCCTTTATTTCACAGGTGTTCTTTCCCCAATTCGAAACTTATTCGAAACAGTTGATAAAGCTAAAGAAAAGAGCATTAAAATAACTTCTGGTGCAATATATACCATTTGATCCGGAAAGAGCTGGATTTGAACTGTTGACCTAGTTACCTGCATGCTTAATACAATTGTACTGCGCCAGACTTCTTTGTTAAGTTTGGCCAGCCCTCCCAGCATTATTTGACAGTATATAGGTCAGAGGCGTGGAAATAGTATTTATAAAATAAGCCAAAAAATTTAATAATTTTTACAGACGATTCAGACGAAGGAATCAGAGTGTGTTCCACCCACGTGAAGAAACAATTTGTCGTGGACGCAGGGTTAACTTTCAACTCCCCGTACCCTTTCGTGCTGAGGCAAGCCCGGGGGATAGACCTCATCCTGTCGTTTGACTTCAGTGGTAGACTTGGTGATGACAGCGAGCCGTTCAAGGTAAATTAATTCCTGATGAATAACCAATCAGCTATCTGGTACCAATTTTACAACAGCCATTTATCACCTTAGGTTGAATTAAAAACTTAGTCAACGATTTTTGGGGGCCCGACACACGTGTGTTGAAATGGTCAAATTTTAATTTCTAGGACCAAACATAAGCTCTAAAATCGTATTTTAAATTTGACTTAGCTCCGGGCAATGTTATATGTACATCATTACTTGCCAGCATTCCCTGTTTACTCTGAACTATTCGGATTATTTTAATAACTGCTTTCATTAGATCGGTATCATCGTGTTTTCCATGGTTTCGAGGTTGTAAAACAAATTTGCCTTGCTAAACGAATGTGCTGATGCTTTTTTTCCAGGAAATAAGACTGGCTGAAAAGTGGGCTAAACAGAACGGCCTTCGTTTCCAACCCATCGACGCGAGTGTATTTGAGAAAGAAGGGATGAATGAGTTGTACATCTTCCGTGATCCCAACGACCCTAAATGTCCCATAATCTTTCATTTTGTCCTCGTGTTCTCTAATTTCGGAAGTATAAGAAGCCAGGTGAGTTGCAAGTATTTCAAGGCGCAGGGTCAAAACCGGCCGTGGTCAGGGAACATTCCTGCGCTGTCACTGCTTGTGGTGCCTTGGTGACAGTAAGCGATCTACAACGCTCGCGGGAACATTGATGAAGTCTAAAATTTGTTGGAGAACACGTATCCGCCACTAGTGTGGTGTGCATATCTCTACGTCACATGTTGGAAAGTTAGTCATTAACTTACTTACGGTCGGAGATTTACGGCGCGCAGTTCTGTTTGCTCCAGCAACAATATCGACAAAATAAATCAATACAGCCAGGCTGGAACACACTACTCACTGCTATACATGCACTCTTATATGTACATATTATATTCCACGATTTGGGGTACTAGACAATTTTGATCATTTTGAGAGGCCCCTTTTAATCAGAGAAGTTATTATTTCGTATTTTTCAGATGCCATAATAATTTTTTGCCCTAAACGTTTTCTCTTTCGTCATCAGGTATTGCAAGGGAGAATACTTGCGATAAGAATTCGCGGTGTTCGCCATCTTTGACGATCCTGAGGCTCCTTATTCCACGTTTAACTTCACCTACACTCACAAGGCGATTGATCGGTCATCTCAGCTGATGGAATTCAGTACGCTCAACCGCCTGAAGGAGATCAAAGAGGCGGTCCAGAGGAAAAGAAAATAATTCATTTTAATGAGATTAGAAACCAATGTAAATTGTGTACGTAGAACATTAAAGGATATGATGTATGCTTTTTTAGACGTTGCCAGCATAGTTTTACTGTTTGTTGAGAGCGGACAACACCGGACTCTACTCTGATCTCGCGGGTTTGATGGTAATAAGCGGTCGAAAGCGAACATAGGGAGGGCCGTTATAATGTAGTCTTCCATGAAGTTTATTGAAGGTCTCTTGACTTCCATCTGTATGACATACTCGTGTCCAAGAACCTGCTGTGTGTGGGAAAATATTATATATATTTACGTATATATGTTTATTTTGAATTGCCTCATTACAATGGTCATCAAAGTTAAATATGTTTGAACACGGCGTGAACACCTATTGTACAATCATATCATTACATAACAGAAATCACAAGTAATGCATAATTTTAATATTCCGTGACTATTCCCCCATAATGTTTTTTTAAATATATATCATAACGCGAGGCAATATTTTTGTCGTGTTTGAATGTTTCAGTAGAAGTAGATGACATTATCAGTCATGATTTTTACATGAAAACAGGTTGTACCGGAATTAAATTTGAATGACATTCTGTTAAAGTTTTCGTGTGGTTATTCGCAGATGTTAACTGATGCAATACGCTGTCCGGGTTCTCGAAGGGTACCCGAATTGAGATACTCATAGCATTTTAGGTTGTCTAATAATTTATCTGTATTTAGTTGTGAAATTTGGTTGATATTCGCCCGCTTAAAGATTGGCTTTTAATGGTGTTATTCGATGAATTAAGAACTTTGTATAGCAGAGGGTGTCACCAATTTTATGTTAAGTTCTCTAACTCATATGCAATTAGTTTTCAAGTGTTTTTGAAAAGTGTGTACTGCCTCGTTTGGTGTTCAGTCGCTGAGAGGTTAGTATTATGTGACTAGGTGGGGTGTCATGCCTGAAGTATTCGGCATGATACTTCAGTGGCGGTAGCAGATTGCGGCATGGACTCGAGCTGCCACAATACATCGTACACACACAAACACACCTGATGACTTTGCGGCATGGACTCGAGCTGCCACAAGACATCGTACACGCACACACACACCTGATGACTTTGCGGCATGGACTCGAGCTGCCACAAGATATCGTACACACACAAACACACCTGATGACTCCTCGTCGTCATATGTCTAACACGTCGTCACACACACACACACACACGCACACGCACACGCGCGCACGCGCGCATGCACACGCACACGCACACGCACACACACACACACACACACACACACACGCACACACACATACATACCAGTTCCAGAAAATCAACATACCGACCGTTTGGCTAAAGATTCATCCTTACTCTCTGATGTGCTTGTTCACGTTCAACTTCAGACTTTGTATCGTGCACTAAAATCTTCTTTGCTTCTTTATGGCAGGAGGGGTTGGATGCAGCAAATGACTGTCGATTTTGCTATGATTTTCAATCGTCTATCTGTAACGGTTTTATTTTAGTAAGAAGTCGCAAGGCTGACGTGTTGATTTTATTAGGATTCATATTGGATTATGTCCATTAAATGCTGGTCTGAACAGAATAAATTCACACTCTAAAGGACTAGGTGACCATTACCAAGTTAAAGAATCTGTGGATCACCTTTCGTCAAGATTAACATCATACAAATTTAGACAATATCGATTTAAGTTGAAACAGCAAGTATGTTGCATGTCTCAAAGGTTTTATAAACCAAGCTTAGATGTCTCTCTATAACTGTGTGGTCGTGCATAGTATATTTGTTTTAGCCACTGCACGTAAATAGCTTCAGTGAATTATTATTCACAAGTTGAAGACAAAGTTAAATCAAAACAGTCATAATAAAATCAAGAATAAGTAAATGAGAGCGTTTCTTATATATTGCACCATACGTGTGAAGCTCAGTCATTAACCTGCGTATGGTCGTGGGTTTTACCGGGCTCTGCCCATTTTCCTCCCACCAAAATGCTGGCAGCTGCCGTATAAGTAAAATATTCTTAAGTATGGCTTAAAACACCAGTCAAATAAAACAAATAAATATATACATGTATTGCACACTGACAACGTTAGACCAATCAACTCACCTGATTGTCCTCGGAAAGGTTTGGCAGGTGAGAATGGCGACAATGGACAGGTTTCCTGTAGAGACAAACCTCTCATAAAGTTATGTACCGCGCCTGCGCGACCGGCTCTCGTACTCAACAATTCGTAACGTTTACTGCAAAAAATAATGACAAAATACATAAATAAACCATGCCTAAATTCTAAATAAACAACTAAATAAATGGATGAATAAAAAGACTAATCAAAAAGGATAATATGTTACCTGTGATTTAATTCTGCATGTACCCTATATATTAATTCTGTTGTTTCAGGACATGACGTTTCTTAAAGACTCGGACGGACATGATCTGGATAAAGTGAAAGTGGAATGGGACTTGTATGTTAACTTGCGATTTCATTTTGTTTTCTTCCGTTTTCTCAGATCGACTTTATCTTTGACTTTTCTGACACAAAAAGTGACATATACAGGGATGTGAATGATGTGGAAAAAGTGGAAATTAAGCGGGACTTATGTGGCAACCTGCAATTTAATTTTGTTTTCCCCCACTTTTTTCTTATTTTATCTTTCGAATATGACGTTTCTTAGGTAAAAAAAAACGTAATATAAATTGGTTTACATGATCTCAAAAAAGTGAAAATGAAATATAATTTGTTTGGTAACTTTCTAATATGATTGTAATCTGTTAATGACCTTATTTGTCTTGTCTTATACATGTGTTACACGCAGACGAAACTGTGAACAACTGCTTTATTTGTAATTTTGTTTCCTGTTGAGTATTCAAGTTCTCTCAAAGAATGAGAAACCTACTTACTTTTCCACCAAACCCTTAATCAGTCCTGACCAAAGTCCTTCGCTCTTTGACGTCGTTTTGGATTTCTTGGTCGTTTCAGCGGTGGTCGCTTAGCGGCTTTATAGCGCCCTCTTTTGGCAGGAGGTGGCTTGGTTGATACGTCATCTTCGTCATCACTATTAACGTTCTCGTCAGTGTCCTCGGAATCGCTGTCGTCATTGCTTGCGTCATTATCGTCGGTTCCATTTTCCAACTGTTTCTCTGTCAAGTAAGGATAAAAAAAGTTCAACGTCATTGTTTATCGAAATCAGAAACATTCTCTGCCTACCTTGTTTTCTGGTTTTAAAAATCACCGGGCTATAAATTTCACTACATGGCAAAGATGGACGATTGACAAATTTAAATTAAGAAATGTATTTTCTTTGATCATGTCCCAAAATTATTACTACCTTCGTGGGTTCACCATAAATTGTGTTTAGCTAATCTATTTATTCTGAGGAGATATCTTCTCAATGTCTTCCCCTGGCAGATCACAAATATCCTGATGTAAAGAGGGGATGCAGTCAGATCTTTGTCTCGTCTGAACTTGAGACCTCAACGTAGAGCACTGTTGTCAAAAACTATTGGAATCGGCCAGGTAAAAACCACAGCAGTGTGGATTTCTGGAAAGCACAAAGTATAATATTAGCTCATTAAGGCCAATTAAGGTTAATTAGGCCATTAAGCTCGTATCGTCCAGTTATGCAGTAAACAGCTCTATATGTGCTTTGAGTGTAGACTTATGCATTGAACTACACATCTGCAGACATGTCATTTGCGAGACTACAGGTCATTTACCGTGCAACTGACAGTTCAGTAACACCAAATAGTAATGTGAACTGCCTCCCCAGTCTCTGTCCAGTTTATACCGACATCCATCAGAATAGTTCAGTAACATCGAACACTAAAGTGAACTGTCTCCTCCGTCTCTGTCCAGTTTATACCGACATCCATTTGAATAGTTCAGTAACACCGAACACTAACGTGAACTGTCTCCTTCGTCTACGTCCAGTTTATACCGACATCCATCAGAATAGTTCAGTAACACAGAATACTGATGTGAACTGTCTCCCCAGTCTCTGTCCAGTTTATACCGACATCCATCAGAATAGTTCAGTGAAACCGAATGCTAATGTGAACTGTCTCCTCCGTCTATGTCCAGTTTATACCAACATCCATCAGAATAGTTCAGTAACACCGAACACTAATGTGAACTGTCTCCCAGGTCTCTGTCCAGTTTATACCGACATCCATCAGAATAGTTCAGTAACACCGAACACTAACGTGAACTGTCTCCTCTGTCTCTGTCCAGTTTATACCGTCATCTATCAGAATAGTTCAGTAACGCCGAATACTAATGTGAACTGTCTCCTCCGTCTCTGTCCAGTTAATACCGACATCCATCAGAATAGTTCAGTAACGCCAAATACTAATGTGAACTGTCTCCTCCGTCTCTGTCCAGTTAATACCGACATCCATCTGAATAGTTCAGTAACATTGAATATTAATGTGAACTGTCTCCTCCGCCTCTGTCCAGTTAATACCGACATCCATCTGAATAGTTCAGTAACACCGAATACTAATGTGAACTGTCTCCTCCGTCTCTGTCCAGTTAATACCGACATCCATCTGAATAGTTCAGTAACACCAAACACTAATGTGAACTGTCTCCTCCGTCTCTGTCCAGTTAATACCGACATCCATCTGAATAGTTCAGTAACACCGAATACTAATGTGAACTGTCTCCTCCGTCTCTGTCCAGTTAATACCGACATCCATCTGAATAGTTCAGTAACACCGAACACTAATGTGAACTGTCTCCCCCGTCTCTGTCCAGTTAATACCGACATCCATCAGAATAGTTCAGTAACACAGAATACTAATGTGAACTGTCTCCCCCGTCTCTGTCCAGTTAATACCGACATCCATCAGAATAGTTCAGTAACACTAAGCACTAATGTGAACTGTCTCCTCCGTCTATGTCCAGTTAATACCGACATCCATCAGAATAGTTCAGTAACACAAAATACTAATGTGAACTGTCTCCCAGGTCTCTGTCCAGTTCATGCCGACATCCATCAGAATAGTTTATTAACACCGAACACTGATGTGAACTGTCTCCCCCGTCTCTGTCCAGTTAATACCGACATCCATCAGAATAGTTCAGTAACACAGAATACTAATGTGAACTGTCTCCCCCGTCTCTGTCCAGTTAATACCGACATCCATCAGAATAGTTCAGTAACACTAAGCACTAATGTGAACTGTCTCCTCCGTCTATGTCCAGTTAATACCGACATCCATCAGAATAGTTCAGTAACACAAAATACTAATGTGAACTGTCTCCCAGGTCTCTGTCCAGTTCATGCCGACATCCATCAGAATAGTTTATTAACACCGAACACTGATGTTAACTGTCTCCCCCGTCTCTGTCCAGTTAATACCGACATCCATCAGAATAGTTCAGTAACACCGAACACTAATGTGAAATGTCTCCTCCGTCTCTGTCCAGTTAATACCGACATGCATCAGAATAGTTCAGTAACACCGAACACTAATGTGAAATGCCTCCTCCGTCTCTATCCAGTTTACACCGACGTCTATCAGAATATAACACGTCTGTCTATCTGTCCGTCTTTCTGTCTGTCTGTCTTCCTGTCATCAACTTTGCGGAAACGTTATGCCTAGGGCTGAGTAAATTTGTATTCACACGCGGTTCGGCTTTGGGCTAAGCATAGATGTATTACATTGTTATGGCGATCCAGATCTGGACACGAATCCAGAATTTGTTTTAAAAGATGCTTCAAGGTTGCAAGATAGATTACAAATGCATATTTAATTTTTTCCCTTTGCCTGGCGATAGTGCCTAGTAGAGCATTGTGTATTTCTTGTAACTTTGCTATCAGTGATAAAAACTATCGCCATATAGTTTAAGACGTACACCATAGAGAGTAAAACCAGAGCAGCGGCGACAGTGTGACAGACGTACACCATAGAGAGTAAAACCAGACCAGCGACGGTAGTGTGATAGACATACAGCATAGAGAGTAAGACCAGAGCAACGACAGTAGTGTGATAGACGTACAGCATGAGAATAAAACCAGAGCAGCGACGACAGGGTGATAGACGCACAGCATGGAGAATAAGACCAGAGCAGCAACGACAGTGTGATAGACGTACACCATAGAGAGTAAAACCAGAGTAGCGACGGCAGTGAGATAGACGTACAGCATAGAGAGTAAAATCAGAGCAGCGACGACAGTGTGATAGATGGACAGTAAAACCACAGCAGGTACGAAAGTGTGATAGACGTACAACATAGAGAGTAAAACCGGAGAAGCAACGACAGTGTGATAGACTTACAGTATGGAGAGTAAGACCAGAGCAGCCAGGACAGTGTGATAGACGTAAAGCATGGAGAGTAAGACCAGAGTAGCGACGAAAGTGTGATAGACGAACAGCATTGAGTGTAAAACCAGAGCAGCAACGACAGGGTGACTTGACGTACAGCATGGAGAGTAAAACCAGAGCAGCGACGACAGTGTAATAGACGTACAGCATAGAGAATAAAACCAGACCAGCGACGAGAGTGTGATAGATGTTCAGCATGGAGAGTAAAACCAGATTAGCGACGACGGGGTGATAGACGTACAGCATAGAGAGTAAGACCAGAGCAGCGACGACAGTGTGATAGTCGGACAGCATGGAGAGTAAAACCAGAGCAGCGACGACAGTGTGATAGACGTACAGCATAGAGAGTAAGACCAGAGCAACGACGACAGTGTGATAGACGTACAGCATGGAGAGTAAAGCCAGAGCAGCGACGACAGTGTGATAGACGTACAGCATGGAGAGTAAGACCAGAGCAACGACGGCAGTGTGATAGTCGGACAGCATGGAGAGTAAAACCAGAGCAGCGACGAAAGTGTGATAGACGTACACCATAGAGAGTAAAACGAGGACAGCTATGACAGTGTTACAGACGTACAGCACAGAGAGTAAAACCACATCAGCGGTGTGATAGACGTACACCATAGAGAGTAAAACGAGGACAGCTATGACAGTGTTACAGACATACAGCACAGACAGTAAAACCAGGGAAGCGACGACAGCGGGATAGACGTAAAGCATGCAGAACAAAACCAGAGCAGCGACGACAGCGGGATAGACGTAAAGCATGGAGAGCAAAACCAGAGCAGCGACGGTCCAGGCTTGAATTTTTTTCAAACCACAATACTAGCTCTGACATGTTTTGATTTGCCTCCATCCATTTGAAATAGGTTGCAAGTTTTTACGTACGTGTGCTTCTACTTTTTTTCTTGGCTGCCCCCGATATCGTTCTCATTTACATCAGTGACTTTATTTATTGTTGATTAACGCCTATATAATGTACTTTTTGTTTGCAAGTTAGCTTGATTTTACCCTCATTCACATGTAGGAGTACCTCTCGAGCAATGGTAGGCTACAATAAATGACAAAACAATACCGCATGTTCTTCTGTTAACCAAGTTACAGATATTATTATTTATTTATTTGTTCATTAACTGGTGTTTCAGGAGGGGCTTTTTTCACACGACGTCGGTCAGGTCTATAGGCAGTGGAAACTGGAATGCCTAGAATAAACTATCAACCTTTGGCAATTAGCTGACAAACCTCCTGAACTGGATTTGAACTGCCACCACAAATGTCCGAGGTCGAATGGTAGCGGGAAATTACAATTGTTAATATAAATCAGGCAAGAAGAGCTCATCTCTTCAATACGATAAGCAGGATTACGTTTTTAGAAGAAAGGGAATAACTATCAGAGTCAAAAAAATCATGTTTATATCTGTTCGCTCAGTTAATGAAAATCATTGTCGTCTTCTGAAATGAATAACGAATTGTTTTGAAAACACTAAAGACAAAAGCGAAGTCAAACAAAGTGTAATTGTATTTATACATATATTAGTAAATCTTGATCAGTTTATAATAGTACAAACCAAAACAGTAGACAGGCATAAAGAAAATTAATGAGGCAAACTATAAAATCATACTGATAACGACATCTTTTTCTACAGAAACATTTAAATATGACAAAAATATTGCCTCACGTTATGACATTTTAAAAAAAACATGTGATTTCTGTTATATAATGATATGATTGTACAATGTGTGTTCACGCCGTGTTCAAACATATTTAACTTTGATCACCATTGTAATGAGGCAATTTAAAATAAACATATATACCTTAATATATATAATATTTAATACAAGTTACCTGTTTACAGAGCACCAATAGCACATATCACAGAAAGGAATGCCTTTCTTTAACATACAGGTATTTCCGATAACATCAATGTACAAATTCAGGAGTGTAAGATGAGGGACAGGATGAGTCACTTAAAGTATAATATTACTGGTGACTGGAGGAACTCAGGGTTGTGTAATTGATGAATGATTGTTTGAGTGGCGTTAACGCGACATTCCAGAATCTCTCCCTTATACGATTTTGATCAGTTTCATGGTTGGAAATACCCAACCATGAAATCACCAGCCTTTTACAAGCTTCTGATTCGGATTTTACTATGTACGGATCACGGATTTTCTCCCATACAGCAGGTTCGTGAGCACGAGCATATCATCAGATGAAAGTCAAGAGAGCTTCAAAAAATTTCATGCAAGACTATATTATAATGGCCTTCCCTATGTTCCCTATCGACCGCTTATTGCCATCAAACCCACAAGAGCAGAGGAGATTCCGATATTGCCCGCTCTCAACAAACAGTAAAACTATGCTGGCAACGTCTAAAATAGCATACATCCTATCATTTAAAAATCATGTACGTTGAGAAGAGGGATTTCGCATTTCATGATCTATATGACACATATGTTCTATGTGCACAATTTTGATTGGTTTCTAATCTCATTGAAATGAATTATTTTCGTTTCTTCTGGACTGCCTCCGCAATGGCCTCTATGATCTCCTTCAGGTGGTTGAGTGTATTGAATTCCATCAGCTGAGATAACCGATCAAACGCCTTGTGAGTGTAGGTGAAGTTAAGCGTGGAATACGGGGCTTCGGGATCGTCAAAGACGGCGAAGTCCGCGAATTCTTTCTCTTCAGTAGTTTCCCTTGGGACACCTGGTGACGAAAAAGAAAATGTTTAGGGCAAAAAATTAGCATGGCATCTGCAAAATACGAAATCAAAACTTCCCAGATTAAAAGGGGTCTCTCAAAATGATCAAAATAGTCTAGCACCCCAAATCGTGGAATATATATGTACAAGTAAGAGAACATGTATAGCAGTGGGTAGTGTGTTCTAGGCTGGCTGTATTGATTTACTTTGTTTCATTTATTTCATGAAATGCCATATTTAAGAGTTTTTCACTTATGCGATGACTGTCAATATTATGGGTGGAGCAAACAGAAGTGCCAGTCGTAAATCTCCGACCGTAAGTAAGGTAATGACGAATGACGACTTTGCACACCTCACTAGTACCAGATGCGTCTTCTTCGACGAATTTTAGACTTCACAAATGTTCTCACGAGCGTTGTAGATCGCTTATTGTCACAAAGGCACCGCAAGCAGTGACAGCGCAGGATTGTTCCCTGCCCAAGGTCGGTTTTGAAACTGCGCCTTGAAATGCTTGCAACTCACCTGGCTTCTTATACTTCCGGAAGTCGAGATTCACGAGGACGAAGTGAAGTATTATGGGACAGTTAGGGTCGTTGGGATCACGGAAGATGTACAACTCCTTCATCTCTTCTTTCTCAAACACACTCGTGTCGATGGGTGGGAAACGAAGACCGTGTTGTTTAGCCCACTTTTCAGCCAGTTTTATTTCCTGGAAAAAAATCATCAGCGCATTCGTCAGGCAAGGCAAATTTGTTTTACAACCTCGGAAACCATGGAAAACACAATGATATCGATCTAAAGAAAGCAGTTACTAAAAAAATCCGAATAGTTCAGAGTAAACAGGGCAAGTAATGATGTACATATAACATTGCCCGGAGCTAAGTCAAATTTAAAATACTTTAGAGCTTATGTTTGGTCCTTGAAATTAAAATTTGACCATTTCAAAACACGTGTGACAAGCCCCCAAATTAGTTGACGAAGTTTTTAATTCAACCTAAGGTCATAAATGGCTGTTGTAAAATTGGTACCAGATAGCTGACTGGTTATTCATCAGGAATTAATTTACCTCGAACGGCTCGCTGTCATCGCTGGGTCTACCACTGAAGTCAAACGACAGGATCAAGTCTATCCCTCGGGCTTGCCTCAGCACGAGAGGGTACGGGGAGTTGAAAGTTAACCCTGCGTCCACGACGAATTGTTTCTTCACGTGGGTGAAATACACTCCGATTCGTTCGTCTGAATCGTCTGTAAACATAATTAAATTTTCGGCTAATTTTATATATATATATACTATTTCCACGTCTCGGTCCTATATACTGTCAAATAATGCTGGGAAGGCTGGTCAAGCTGAACAAAGAAGTCTGGCACGGTACATTTGTATCCGGCATGCAGGTAACTAGGTCAACAGTTCAAATCCATCTCTTGCTGGATCAAATGAGATATACTGCACCAGAAGTTTTTTTAATGCTCTTTACTTTAGCTTTACCACCTTCATACAGCTGTTTTGAAATAGTTTCGTAATGGGGAAAGAACACCTGTGAAATACAGGACTGGGCTAAATACTGAATGCAAGACTTTTGTCTTCTTAAACGTCATTTTGAACTTGTCTGTCATTCTTTTAAACGTTGCATTAATTTAATGACTGAAGTGGAAATGTCTCCGGTAATTACTGGATTAATTAAGTCTTCTCACCAGAATCTGTTTCTTCGGGGGTCTTAGGTTCTTCTCCTTTAGGTAGTAACGCGATTCCTCTCAGGAAGTTGTGAATCACGCCAGCGCGGCCAGTGCGAGTGCTCAGAAGCTGAAATCTCTTGCTGGAAACGGAAAACGATAACCGTGAGGTTTTGATTTTAGCAATCGGTTCACAGTTTTATAACAAATTGTTTAACTTCAACATTTTTGTTTTCAAATTCAAATGAAATAAACAAGTAATACTTCTGAACTTTTCACGGAAAATACGACGTCACTATACGCTTGTGGTCAAGCGTAGGCAAAATCACCTTTTCTGACTAAATATTGATTTTGGGAAAACATTATATTAGTTTTATAACTAGTTTTAAGACGACTACACAATGACACAGTTCGAACATTAAAAATATCACTGAAGTTTTGTTAAAAAGTAAATAGGCTTTATATAATGTGTGTAGTAAACTTTTTTTTTTGAAAGGGACAGTAACATTGAAATCAAAGGGTTTAAGCCATTGCACCTCGACAGATAACTGAAACAAAAATCCTTGCCGTAAAGCTATATTGTCTTATCTGTTTGTCCAAGCAAGCAAACCCAATATCCTTTACGAGTCACGCTAATAGATGAACAGAAGTGGAGTGAAATTTTGAAGCGGTTGGATAGTGGCAGTATTTGCACGGTGACTAAATTAGAGGATCAAATTGCAAAGAGAATAAATTATATTACCTATCTACTAGGTCCTTAAACCAGTTCATCCAGAATCCTTTGTCCGCGACCGTTTTTTCTGCTCCTTGTTCTTCCTCCTCCTTCGTTTTCCTGCTTTTGGCCGCGGTCGTAGTATCAGTCAGTTCTTCACAATGATCATGATGACAGTTATCGTGATCATCAAAATCATCGTCGTCATCATCGTCTTCATCTTCGCTTCCGTCACTCAGCATCGATTCTTCTTGAATTTTCTTTTCTGCATTACAATATCAAAATAAGAATAATCGTAATTTCCTTCCTATCATAAAAATTGCACGAGATAATACCACTAATCACAAGACGAAATCATCTTTTCAGTATGACAGCAATTTGGTACCAAAAACTTCTGTATGACTTCTACTGACGGTTAAGAATATTAACTTCAGTATCTCATTATTTCAGTTAAAATGATAATATAGTGGTTTTCAAGGCCTGGCAAGTGGTGTGCATTTTACTCATGAACATACTCATTTCCCGTCTGACCATCTTCACGGGGTCCATGTTTCGGTTGTCATCAAATAGTCGATCAAACATGATGCTGAAAGCGTTGCCCCAAATACCTGCGACAAAAGATGGAAAATATGCTGTTACGTAGTTTACAGAAAAGATATATTTATTTTGTTTGATTGGTGTTTTACGCAATACCCAATAATATTTCGCATATGCGACGACGGCCAGTATTATGGTGTAGAAATCCAAATGGGGCAATGAAGTGAATAAGTTTTTGTTTGATTATGACAATAGCCAACTCCAGTTTTGTCTAAAAAACTGGGCAAGACAATTTATTGTGAGGTTTCCGGTGAATTTTAGTGCCAATGAAGAAAGGCAGACAATATTCAAAATGCTGTATTGTAAGAACTTAACGTTGTTTAATTGAACAGATTCATTCTTTTCTCAGGGTAGAGAGAACAAATAATGACATAAAACACCTGCTAACAGGGGAAGAACGGCATCAGAACCTCTCGTATTGCAACAATTTACAAGGTTAAAATACACCCCAAAATTACTTCAGATTTTGAAAACAAAACCTAGGACTGACCTTGTAAAAAGTGGAGTGGGGGTTCGTCGTACTTCTTAGCCAACTTGCCCATGAAGAACTTACTGCCGAAATACTCGCTCTTCATGAACGACCCAAACTTCGCCATTCCTATCTCGAAAGGGCTGAACTCAATCCATTCTGCAAAGTAACATGTCTTGGTATTGTAATGTAGTCAACAAAACAGCCCTATGGACAGGCGTCGCCCTGTATAGGGGCACACTAATGCCCGATATAGTTACAGTTATGACATCAGACACAATAGACCGCATCGAGGGACTAATGGTTAGTGCTTCCCACTCGAAGTCGGGAGATCCGGGATCAAACCAAAGACTTTAAAAATGGTACTGGTTGCTGCTTGGCTTGGCACCAAGCACTGATAGGTTACAGCATGGAAACAGGACTGGTCGGCCTGGTGTCAGTATAATGTGACTGGGCGGGGTGTCTTCGACATCATACTTCGGTGGCAATAGCACTATGGCCTTATGAACTCGCCCTGCCACAAGAAACACAGTATATGTACACAGACCCAATTACTCCTCGTCTTCGCACTGTGGAAAAATTGTTAAGGATAGGTTAAATCCCTAGCATTTATTCATTCATTCATTTATTCATTCAAACCCGATCTTGGCTTATCACGCCATGTTACATGAACAAATTGCCTCTTGACCTGATTTGAAGTAACTAGCTTACGGAGCTGATGCGTGAACAGCCTAGCTTGTCGTGAGGCCTTGCATCCTTTTTTGTCTTACCTTGGAAAACTCTGGCAGAAACGTTCGCCTTCACGTGTACACACGTATACAGAGGCATTGGGATGTTACCGTCTACGATTTTTATCTGTTGATCTGTCAGTGTACAAGCTTTTCTCTGAAAGACCAAAAAATACATGGGGGTCAGTGATATTGACGCTATAGGCATATCACAATTCCTTCCCTCTGGTATCAAGTACATGCCTGGTAAGAGTCTTAGTTTGTACACTCTAACCAACTATCCAAAATCTTGTACAGAAGGGATATTTAACACAGGGTAGACAGAAAAACGTAACGAATTAGAGAGCAAAAACATGAAGATTTTTTGAGATAACCAGTTTGTTGTATCATCAATAAACCCAGTCAAAATATACATTCAAACAACCGTTTACAAAACTGTAACTATGCCCATAACATTAAACAGAGCTGGTTTTACATATCAGACCACCCAATCCAACATCAATTGCCTCCCTTTTACTTACGTCTTTAATTAGTGTTTCTCCCACCAGATGGCCATAGAAATCCGTGAAGCTGATTGGCTGGCCGTTGTTCCATTTTTCCATCATGGCGCCGATGTACCGACTAACTTGCTGCATTCCCATCAAGTTAATAAAACTCGCGTCAATGTTCTTTTTTAGCTCTTCCTGAAATTCTTTCAGAGACAACTTTGGCCACTTCGGATGCGAGTACAATGTCGATAATAACCTGATAATTTAATTTGGGGAAAAATATCTTTCAATTAAACCGAAGAAACCTACGACAATATTAAACACTGAGATAATTAATTTAAAGAGAGTATTCCAGAGATTTTGGACAAAATCAAATTTTCTGCAGCAGCAATAGTGTTTATATAGCTCAAATTACTGCCTTTCAGTAAATAACAGACTCGTATCTGTCCTATGTATAGTGTCAAAATGACTTTAAGGTTTGAAAAAGTTATAATGCGACCTGCTTTATAAATTTTAGGGTATTATTACCGATTTTTGATGTAAACCGCGAACAGACAAGGCTGGTACTTTGTGAAGGTAATTATTTGGGCTATTCTAAAATGAAAACAAAAGTCTTCTATAGTCTCTTTTACTTAAGGCTTCATTCAAACGCACACGTTTCGGAACAACACGGAAATGTAGCACGGTGAGCAAAGATTTTGTCAAATCCCACTGTGACTGATACTAGAAACCAACATTTACACAAACCGAGCAGGAAAAAGTATTTATCAAAGCACAGACGCCATATTGACTGCCGCCAGTTTGTGATTTTCATACTGTTCACACAAATCAACACATGCTCATTTCGACTTGTTTTGACTCTTTAGCCACGAAGTTACAAAAGCTCGTTTAAGAATGCAGAACTGCAGAACGTGAAATTCCCCCCTTTCGTCTTTTGCACCTCCTAAAGTGTTGAACAGAGCAGTTAAAATCGTGACCATGCTACTGGTTATTGTGACGTCAACTTCAAAGCAGGCTACTTTTTATAACAACGTATTGTTATGTGCACAAATGCCGTCAGCTTCTAAATTTAGCTTGCCACGGTTTACATATGCTGAGTTCAGGGCCAGCTGTCTGCCTCTGCCTTAGAATATTCCAGAATACGCTCAGTTCGGGGCCTGTTTGTTTACAACAAGTGTTCAAGAATTTTCTTATTCCAGAAAATTCCACCAGTCTATATAAGACCTATGAAGGCAGGTCAAAAGGGGAGAACGGAGAATTATTGAGAGTTTTGGATGCTTTCGCTGTGTATTACTTTAGTAGGCCTTTTGTGCTGAATTTTGGTGTCTTTATAGCCTCTGGCTTTGTTATATCATATCTCCACCGAGCACTTGTTCAGTCTGAACTTGTATACTTAACTTGTGCTCTTGTGTACGCAGTGCTTATTAGTACACGGACCCTGTCTGTGGAATTTTGTGTATACTTCGTCTTACACTCAGTTATACTGTGGATTTTGCCTCTTGTGAATATTGCCTCTGTGCATTTTTTAAGCATTGTGGAATATATGCGTCCGTTTGGACTTGACACCGTTGTACATGTAAGTACTTTAGTATTTGTATAGATACTGCTATCCTTTCTTGTTAAACTTAAGTACTTTAGTATTTGTAAAAGTCTTGTTATCTGTTCTTGTTAAACCTAATAAATTGTTTTAAAATAAAATCTGCTAGTTTTGGTCACTTTTATGTGCGGCTAAACTGTCGTGTATTTGGAACAAGCCATCTCTTTATAATACAGACAGCTTGGGTCGTAACAGTATTCAAATCTCAAGTGTCGAAGGTCAGTTCAACCTTTTGATACTTTATGTTTGCTTTTCATGTTTTAATGGCTTTTCAGAAAAACTGATATGCTGTCAAGGGGACCCTAAAAACATTTTTGTGGATCACTTGAAGTTTGACCCGTTAAGTTTGAAAGTCGCGCAGTCAAAGTGTGTACATATTAGACATTCATCTTACCCACATGGAAGACTTGTACAAAGTTAGTCTTTGCACTTAGAATTGCATATGCTCATATTTCAGAGTTATCCAAAATGCCGTTAACCTCGGTCGAAGATCTTTTACAAATGCCCAAAAGTCAGCAAATGCAACTTTTTTCCAGAGATCACTTTTATATAAGTGCTATATTCCATTACATACAAAAAACCCATTTTGAAAACGAAGGAGAAAAAAACCTGAAATATTAAAGTAGTTCGCCGAGCGTGAAGTTATAAGATCTTACCAACATGACCCCGACAGTCCACATGTGTAAATGACACAGTCCAGCACACCTGTTTCTTGCAGAGCTTTGAAGACACCGCTATAGGCCACCATAGCCCGGAAACCCCCACCTGACCCCAGCACGGCTACAGTCGGCACCTGAAATACAACGATCGATTTATAGATTGATTAATTATCAATGTGTGGACCTTGCTGGCCGAGTGGCTTAACCTGCCTTTCGCTCTTGGTCAGTGGAGCTTTACTCTAAACGTGTAGCATTTCTTTTCTTGTCAAAAAAATGTTAAGTCGGGAATCTGGGTATTGTAAGAAAGGTAAACAATCAAGCAAATAGGCCGTTAATTTGAATTGAAAGTGACGTTTGGGAGATGCTATAATGTGTTGTGTTATTATAACATAATCCTGTGTTATATTCATCATATGATCCTGGTAGACTTATACAATCTTTATCTTGAATTAATGGAATACGTATGCTATATTTAACGGAATACTATGCCACAACAATAGGTTACAATCTAGAATCAGTCACGCAGGTTTTCTGATAAACTTAACGGATTGTCTTTTGAGATAGCGAAAAGCAGGAATTGAATTTTGTTCCTTTCAGGGGAGGGGGTTGGGGGAGCTACAGATAAAAATAAACGCAGTAAATTTTGCAAAAGTCATTTTAGCATAGGTACAAGCGGTTCATGTGAAATTTGCTCTCCGCGTACTGGCCGTAGATCTGTGCTAGATTTCCGAGCAGTTTTTGGTTCTTTTCGATTATTATATATTTTGACGCCTATATATAGCAAAAGATATCCCAACATAAAAAGGAATGGTCAGGTCAGCCCATAACTCGTGAGTATGGATATACAGATAGTGATTTCTCAGTCTCTTATCCCTGTTATACAATTCTCAGAATCTCGTGCCTCTCTTGACATATCCGCAGATCTCGTAGGTTTGTGTAAATGTTGATTTCCAGTATGAGCAATCCAGAAGAACACGCATTCTAAAATTGGAATGTACTTGGGAGGGATGTCGTATTTGAATCGCACAATCCTGCCTACGACTGGTTGTATCCTGACACAGATAGAGCTTATCCGATGAAATAGACACTCTGATTCGGGTTTTTTTTTTTCTTTTTCATTTTTTACTGATTTCTTTCTACCGAGATTTGCAGGTATCCTTGCGGAGTGGGGTAAAACAACGCTGTTGCGAGAGTTACGGAGAGAAACAGCCCCAAATATGTCGGGCTGCTGGTAAGGAACATCTTTAGCTATTAAATCTTCCTGAACAGACGTGATTGCCATGGACCCTTTTTTTTCGGCGAGACCACACGGTTGACGTTGATTTATGCTTGGGAAGATGTAATGCACCTGTGAACAGCGGTAAATGTTCCTTGCAGTCAATCCGACACATTTGGGGTTGTTTTCGATAAGAATTATCCCCACTCTATATTTGCAGATAATCAGACATGTAGACCGCTGTTCATGTCACAATTATGTCATATGAAGACAATTCACATGAAGGCGTGTGGTTTGTTGTGATCGAACTACACCCTGGTTACATGACCTGTTGTTTTGCAGGATTATATTACTGAGCGGAGTTGTCTAGTACAAGGACAAAGTGTCTGATTTTACTGGCGTGTGACTGACATCCTGGAAGACAGCTTAGGGGCTACAGGCTGAAATGTTCACAATGCCAAAACTTTAAAACATGTGGAGCGGCAAAGCGTTGATATCAGTTAATTCTGATTGGCTTATATTACAAATTACCCGCATGCCCGTTTACAAGCTCCATAATGAAAACAATCCGTGACGCGCTATATGTTCCACTCGATCGAATTTCCTTCGACAACTCGTAATTAAATTTAATCACGTTATAACATATAAAATCGTCATGTACCTCTTCAATGGTTTTCGGCCCCCTTCCGCCAAGTAAACAGCCCATTCCTGTCATAGTTTTCAACTTCCTGACCTTAAGATAATTCATTTCTTCTTCACACAAATCCACACTGTAGCGTAAATTGGGTTGCGTACTGAAAAGAAAACCCTATTAGCCACCTTACACAATTTGGAAAGCTTTGAGATAACCGGAAACTAAATTCTCATTTTAACATAATCTATATTTAAGGGAGCATGTCAACAACAACAGCGACAAATATTAATGGGTTTTAATGGGTGCTTTTTCTCATTAGTATCTCCGTTTTATTTTTGTAACAATCACACTTCTTTTGTGTCTTGGGAACAGGTACATGTATTTTGAGCTATTTCTAACTATGCCAAAAGGGTATATCCAATATATTTCTAAACTTGAAAATACTTACTCTATTTCTGTCTTTAATTCCATATCAAGTTCAGAGACCTAAAAGTATCAAAGAAATGGATACGAATTCATTATTAACATAGGGCAGCTGTTTATTTATTTAATTGTGTTTTATGCCATTCTCAGGAACATTTGGCCGTAAGGCGGTGAGGTTTGTATGTAATGGGGAACTGGACAAAGTCCGGATAAATCTTCCATTATCTGTGACATGCCCATGTGCACACCATATATATTGTCCCACATGTGACGTACCTATTTGCACACCATACATATTGTCCCACATGTGAAGCACACATGTGCACACCATATATATTGTCCCACACACGACGTGCTCATTCGTGGTGGAAGACAAGCGGATTTCAACAAACGGCAGACTGCGTAAAAGGTATCACGAACAGTGACGTTGATCGTCTGTTGCCACCAAGGTCTCACGAGTGTCGTTCACTGTTTGTGGCCACTAAGGCGTCACGAACAGTGAGGTCGACCGTGTGTTGTCACCAAGGTCTCACGAACGTCGTCCACCGTTTATTGCCACCAAGGCCTCACGAACAGTGACGTTGGCCGTATGTTGCCACGAAGACCTCAAGAGCGTCGTCCACCGTTTTTTGCCACCAAGGCCTCTCGAACGGTGACGTCGACCGTCTGTTGCCACCAAGGTCTGACAAGCGTCGTCCATTGTTTGTTGCCACTAAGGCGTCACGAACGGTGACGTCGACCGTCTGTTGTCACCAAGGTCTCACGAGGGTCGTCCACCGTTTATTGCCACCAAGGCCTCACGAAATGTGACGAAGACCTCACGAGCGTCAAGCACCGGTTTTGGCTACCGAGGCCTGACCAACGTTGACGTCTACCGTCTGTTGCCACCAAGGCCTCACGAACAGTAACGTTAACCGTTTGTGGCCACCAAGGCTCCACAAACAATGACGTTGACCGTTTGTTGTCATCAAGGCCTGAAGAACAATAGCGTCGACCCTTTGTTGTCACCAAGGCTCCACGAACTGTGACGTTGACCGTTTGTTGACACCAAGGCTCAATGTACAGGGATGTTGCAGTGAGACCAGTTTGATAAACAGGTCGCGACACTATCGTGGTTTGGCCAGAACAAATGTACAAAGCGACAAACAAATGGATAACATTTTTTATAATACTATCTTTTAACGTTCCACGTGATGAACTTGCATCTTACTCTTGTTAAGAAAATTTCCTAAAAACAACAAACCTTGTTAAAAATAACGGTCTTCTTGATCCACTTGTTCCTTTCCAGGCTGTTTATGTTGATCTGTTCACTTCCGATTGCCCAATCCATTGTGTAGTTGTCGTCTTTTAGGTTAATATCTGCAATGAAATACAAATTGTTTTCATCAAATGTGTTTAAAAATCTTACCAAATCCCTGTTAGACTGTAGTCTTTGGTGAAAGGTTTTAAATACTTACGAAGTATGTTCTTTTCTTTTGGATCGAGGAGATAACGGAAATTCTCGTTCCACACGGGATTTGGCTCGTTAGTTTTCGTGGCTGTTCTTCTTTTGGCGTCCGGTGTTTTGCGCATCTTCAGCTCAATGTACGGGTCAGGTGTATCAACTGAAAATAAGAGTCATTCATATCAGTCATGACTCAGTTTTATCAAATTCCCATGAAACTTAACGTTAAAGTCAAAATACGTCAAGCAAGACCTATGTATTTTGGTTTTAGCTAAACTTCATTTTGTAATTATTTTGTAGGATAGCATCCATATATCACAATGAAGAGTTCGGTTACCTATCTTAAGGACACGTTTTGGAATTGATATCACCTTTTTGTCAAGTCTGTCAAGTGTTGTAAACTGAATTTTAAACTGCTTGATGGCGTTAATAAGTTTCATCTTAAAATCTAGCGTGCAAGAAACCCATAAAAAATTGAAGATCCTCTACTGTGAAACATTGACGTCAACTGATTGTAATGAATAAATAATTAAAACAAATGGCTCACCCATATCGCCCCACCCTTTAGTTATTTTCCGTCCACGAAGCACATTGGCATACAGAATCAAGCAAGGACGATTGTCCACCTGGCAAGAGAGTGAAAACGGGTTTCAGTAATATGTTAATATGTTGTCATATTTTCGTAATGGTGATAAGTGATCAAAATGTGTCAAGTAAAGACATTTCACCGGGAGAAGGGGTGGAAACAAAGCGAATTTAACCCAGGCGACATAGGCCTTGAATAAGATTTTAGCATGAATAAAGAAAATTATGGCTTATAGCTAAGAATGTTTTTCTTGAAAAGTAACCAGAATGTGTGTAACCTTCAAATATGATAGTTTCATTGTCGTCTAGTACTTTACACTTCAGAGATCGGCAAAAATCAACATTTCGCCCATTTACCTAAATATTATTTATCACCTCCTCACGGCAGGGGAACCCGGATGCTGGAAGCTATGAATATGTAAGTTTATATTGCCTAATTACGACTGGAATATAATCTTAGCTAGGTATTCTGAACACTACGCCACTACACAAAACGAACACAAAAGTTTATTGTTGCTGTCCGACTCGAATTTCATGAGAGAAAAAAAAACTGCTATGAGCCAGGGTGTATAAAGTATCTCCTTTGTGTACGACCCGACCTGAGGTATGGCGTAACAGTCAGCCTCGAAGTAGAGACAGGACAACAAAATGTATGAGTTAACGCCTGAGATGGCAAAGAACATGCCTGTGCGCAGCTTGATCGTCAACATAGCCCTGTATATTTATATATGTGGTCGCGTATACGACATACGAGCTGAAGGCCAGGCAATCGAGGTGTGCAGCAATACCTGTAGGCCTTTATATATATACATGGGTCATACATAGGGAATACAGGTCATATCGCCTAACAGCCAAATTAAGTCGAATCATCTAATACCGTAGGTCGAATCGTCTACCGTCAGGTCGCCTAAGAATATAGGCTAAGCAGTGGATATTTTGGATTACAGTGGTGTGATATTCGGTTAACGAGAATCGTCATTGCGGAATGGAACTTGCTGGACATTTCTTGGAGTTGGGATTCTAGAATGCTTCGATTCATATAGATACTGGTATCGGTCGATATTTCCATAAACAACACGACAAGAATCACGTTGTAACTGAATTGCTTCTTCACAAACAAGCAAACTTTCGGATATGTAACTCTTTTCATCTTAAGAGTTGTCGGACAAGTTGCAACGTAATTATACGTGCGACTAAGAATACATAGCCTGCTTAATGTGCAACAACTTCGGTTTGGAGAGATTCTTGCTACTTCGAAGATACACATGCAATTATTCCGAGACTGCTCTGACGTCAGCTTTGGCAAAATTTTGTCCGGTAATATATGGCATCAAACCGAACAAACCTGTGCCAAACGTAAGGTCAGGGCAATCTGTGACTAACATGAATTTTATTTCCACAGATAGTTTCATTATTAGGATCTACACGTTACGATCATAGCGGCAGATTTTTTAACCATCGGAATACCCAAACATATGTGAACCAAGTCTGTTACAACAACACCAGTATCATATGAAATTCAGAAAAGCAAAATATTACTCACATCAAACTTGTGGTAGTGCTGCATACTTTGTGGTCTTGCGATGATCAGATAGATGAGATTACGTGGACCACTGCTTGACTGAGAACAGTTAGCATTCAAAAAATAAGCTTGCACGTGGTAAATGACCGAGAGAGTCGTTGTGAATTATCAAGACGTTTAACTCAGTCACCCTATGTATAAACTTTAGAAATCGGCTCGAGCTATGAATATGTAACTTTATATTGTTGTTACGACTGGAATATAATCTTAGCTAGGTATTCTGAACACTACACCACTACACAAAACGAACACAAAAGTTAATTGTTGCTGTCCGACTCGAAGTAATCTGATGGGAGAAAAAAAACTGCTATGAGCCAGGGTGTATAAAGTATCTCCTTTGTGTACGACCCGACCTGAGGTATGGCGTAACAGTCAGCCTCAAAGTAGAGACAGAACAACAAAATGTATGAGTTAACGCCTGAGAATGCAAAGAACATGCCATATATATATATATATATATATATATATATATATATATATATATATATATATATATATATATATATATATATATATATATATATCTTATGCCAGAAATTGAAAAAGTGAGGGCAAATTGATAGGAATTTCCCCTCCCAACATACCCCCCCCTCCCCCACCGTCCTAAAATAAACCACCCACCCTCTCTGAATCACTCCTAGACCCCCACCTGCTGATTTATTTTCTCACACCCTCACTAGCCTCCTGTTTTTGCCTTCTCATGCAGACACTAGCAGGAGTTACGATATACCTATTTACACCTATCAAACACCACGTGCAATACATTAATGAATGTTACATACATTTTAGACAGGTTACCTTCGATTTTGATTTGATTCCATTAAATCAACTGGATCACATATCACTGTGAGAGATTTCCTCGATTTCATTGAGTCTAGCGCTTGGATCATTTCCTGTAAAACTACCACGCCTTGACGCTAATAATGTATACATGCACATTGTGAGAAGAGAGCATGATGTGCGGGAAAAATACATTTTACAGAGGCTCTCTTTAATGACTCTCAAAAATACACCCCAATCGCCGTTGAAGGGATCTATCTAGGTGACGTGATGTCGGCGATCTCGGCGAGACAGATGGAAGCTCTCGCAAACTACTGCAGCTGAAAGAGGTGATTTTACGTTAGCTGCCAGAGGCGACGTCTAGTCGACAGACAAATGTGTATTAAAGCTAACAACTATCGTAAAATAACGTCTTTTATATACGTTGGTTTCCACCTGTGTCGCCGATATCTGCGTGAACTCGCGAGGCCCCTTCCACCAGGAATGGACACGTCACAAGTGGGACAATATACATGGTCACGTCACATGTGGGACAATATATATGGTGTGCACATGGGTGCGTCACATGTGCGACAACATATATGGTGTGTACATTGGCACGTCACATGTGGGACAATATATATGGTGTGCACATGGGCACGTCACAGATAATGGAAGATTTATCCGGACATTGTCCAGTTCCCCATTACATACAAACCTCACCGCCTTACTTACGGCAAAAAGTTCTTGAGAATGACATAAAACACAATCAAATAAATAAACTACTGTCTTATGTTAATGAAGAATTCGTATCCACTTCTTCGCTACTTTTAGGTCTCTGAACTTGATATGGAATTAAAGACAGAAATAGAGTAAGTATTTTCAAGTTTAGAAATATGTTTATAAATAGATCAAAACACATGTACGTATTCCCAAGACACAAAAGAAGTGTATTTCTACAAACATAAAACGGAGATACTAATGAGAAAAGCACCCATTAAAACCCATTAATATTTGTCGCTGTTGTTGTTGACATGCTCCCTTAAATATAGATAATGTTAAAACTGAGAAGTTTAGTTTCCGGTTATCTCAAAGCTTTCCAAATTGTGTAAGGTGGCTAATAGGGTTTTCTTTTCAGTACGCAACCAAATTTACGCTACAGTGTGGATTTGTGTGAAGAAGAAATGAATTATCTTAAGGTCAGGAAGTTGAAAACTATGACAGGAATGGGCTGTTTACTTGGCGAAAACCATTGAAGAGGTACATGACGATTTTGTATGTTATAACGTGATTAAATTTAATTACGCGTTGTCGAAGGAAATTCTGATCGAGTGGAATATACAGCGCGTCACGGATTGTATTTTTTATGGAGCTTGTAAACGGGCATGCGGGTAATTTGTAATATAAGCCAATCAGAATTAACTGATATCAACGCTTTGCCGCTCCACATGTTTTAAAGTTGTGGCATTGTGAACATTTCAGCTGTAGCCCCTAAGCTGTCTTCCAGGATGTCAGTCACACGCGAGTAAAATCAGACACTTTGTGCTTGTACTAGACAACTCCGCTCAGTAATATAATCCTGCAAAACAACAGGTCATGTAACCAGGGTATAGTTCATTCAAAACAGACCACCCGCCTTCATGTGAATTGTCTTCAAATGACAGAACTGACACATGAACAGCGGTCTACATGTCTGATTATCTGCAAATATAGAGTGGGATAATTCTGACCGAAACAACCCCAAATGTGTCGCACTGACGGCAGAGAACATTTACCGCTCTTCACAGGCGCATTACATCTTCCCAAGCATAAATCAACGTCAACCGTGTGGTCTCGCCGAAAAAAAAGGGTCCATGGCAATCATGTCTGTTCAGGAAGATTTAATAGCTAAAGATGTTACCGGCAGCCCGACACATTTGGGGCTGTTTCTCTCCGTAACTCTCGCAACAGCGTTGTTTGATAAGATTTACCCAACTCCGCAAGGATACCTGCAAATCTCGATAGAAAGAAATCAATAAAAAAGGGGAAAAAAAAAACCCGAATCAGAGTGTCTATTTCATCAGATAAGCTCTATCTGCGTCAGGATACAACCAGTCGTATGCAGGATTGTGCGATTCAAATACGACATCCGTCCCAAGTACATTCCTATTTTACAATGCACGTTTTTCTGGATTGCTCATACTGGAAATCAACATTTACACAAACCTACGAGATCTGCGGATATGTTGCGAGAGGCAAGAGATTCTGAGAATTGTATAACAGGGATAAGAGACTGAGAAATCACTATCACTATAGAACTATACTCACAAGTTATGGGCTGACATGGCCAATTCATTTTTAAGTTGGGATATACCAAAATAAATAATAATCGGGAGCAACTCAGCCAGCAAGGTTGTTACATTGATAATAATTAATCAATCTATAAATCGATCGTTGTATTTCAGGTGCCGACTGTAGCCGTGCTGGGGTCAGGTGGGGGTTTCTGGGTTACGGTGGCCTATAGCGGTGTCTTCAAAGCTCTGCAAGAAACAGATGTGCTGGACTGTGTCATTTACACATGTGGACTGTCGGGGTGTTGGTAAGATCTTATAACTTCACGCTCGGCGAACTACTTTAATATTTCAGGGGTTTTTTCTCCTTCGTTTTCAAAATGGGGTTTTTGTATGTAATGAAATGTAACACTTATATAAAAGTGATCCCTGGAGAAAAGTTGCATTTGCTGACTTTTTGGCACTTGTAAAGGATTTTCAACAGAAGTTGAAGGCATTTTGGAGAACTCTGAAATGTTAGCATATGCAATTTTTAGTGCAAAGATGAGCTTTGTAAAGCTGGGGAAAATTAATGTCTATACACACTTTGACGTGCAGTGGAATGTTTTCAGAATTAACCGATGAGCAAAGGTTCTTGCGCGGCTTTCAGACTTAACGCATCAACCCTCTAGTGATCATAGAAATGTTTTCAGGGTCACCCTGACCGCATATCTGTTTGTCTGATAAGCCATTAAACCTTAACCAACTGAAAAGCAAATGTGTAATATCAAAATGGTGAATTGACCTTCGACATCTGAGATTTGAATACGTTCCTGTAGAAAGTAGCCCGCTTTGAAGTTGACGTCACGATAAGCAAAAGCATGATCACGATTTTAACTGCTCGATCTATTCAATATGTTAGGAGGTGCAAAAGACGAAATGGGCGAATTTCACGTTCTGCAATTAACATTCTTAAACGAGCTTTTGTAACTTCGTGGCTAAAAGAGTCAAAACAAGTCGAAATGAGTATGTGTTGATCTGTGTGAACAGTATGAAAATCACAAACTGGCGGCGGTCAATATGGCGTCTGTGCTTTGATACATACTTTTTTCTTTCTCTGTTTGTGTAAATGTTGGTTTCTAGTGTCAGTCACAGTGTGATTTGACAAAATCTTTGCTCAGCGTGCTAAATTTCCGTGTTGTTCAGCAGCAGGGGGGGCGAATGCACCAGCCAGTGGGGGAGGCGTGGGGCACGTGAGCGCCCCCCACCATGCTCTCCTTGGCCGGACCCCCCCTGGCGCGCTCCCCGGGGGGCAAGAGCGCCCCCACCATGATCTCCTTGCCGGACCCCCTGGCGCGCTCCCCGGGGGGCAAGAGCGCCCCCACCATGCTCTCCTTGGCCGGACCCCCCCTGGCGCTCTCCCGGCCTACATGCACAATTACCCCAATTATTTGTGTACGCGAAACGCGCCCGGCCTACATACACAATTACCCCAATTATTTGTGTACAGGAAACATTGCTTCCCGCGGGCCGGGGCACGTACCAGGGCCCCCATGTTTTCGTATTAGAGAGATGCTGTAGATTAGGTATACTTCAAAGAGATGCCAACAGTCAAAGAACTGCGAGCTTTAGCAAGGAACTACGGGCTTCCCGGCCTGTGGAAGCTCAAGAAAGGCGGCCTTATCGATGCGATAGGCAGGGCCCGTGCACGCGAGTGGATAGAGAGAATCAAGCGTGCGCGGAAGACGGGGAGACTTCCAGCTATTCGCAGCGATATCGAGAACCCACACAAAAAAGGGCAACGTCGTCGTGAACTAGCGCAGCTTGATGCCGAGGTCGGCGCCGCTTTACGTGCGAGAAAGTATGCAGCGGGCATCGCTCGAAATCCTCGTTTACGGTTTCATCGACAACAGAAATTGAGTAATCGAAAGAGCAAGCCCCATATCAGCGGTCTCACGAAATCAAGGAAAGAGACCTTGGCATCTGCTATAGCACGGGAAGGGCCTGGAATCCTCGACCGGTATACTGCAGAACAGGAACAGCCCTTTATCGACCTGGATCACCGGGTCCCTCACCCGGTACAGCTCCCAACTAGCGAGTGGGTTGAGATTCTTAACGACGCCAAGGACGAGTTTGAAGTTGATGGTGCCACTGCGGTCTTCTCCACGTGGAGAGTGGAAGAAGAAGACCCCCTTGACATTGGTGACGTAAAAATCACTAATGGTATGTATGCTGGAGCTGGTCGGCTATCTCTGGATGCAAAAATGTCAGATGAGAGGGCAGCACAGCTCCTGGCCGCTCTCCCCAAAGAGGATAAATTCATCCTGAGGGTCAAATTCCTCTGAGAGCGGGCAGAAGGGGACTGGGCCGTCGAAGACAAATTCGACCCCATCCGTACTGAGAGGAAGAAAGGCCAGGGTGTCGTCGAGGTGACAAGCCAGACGGAGCCTGGTGTCCTGACCGGGATTGACAGAGTGTTCTATGACAATGCCTACCCAGTCACTGCAGTTGCTTACGGCCTCTACCCCGTCCGGGATCCGGACCCCGCAAACTTAGCCCCACTAAGGAATGGTGACTTCAACTGCGTAGCCCAAAGAGTCGTGGAGCACTTCGAAGGCGCACTGAGAGGTCATGGACTGACACAAGAAAGGCGAAGGAAGATACAGGAATGGGAAGAAAGAGTTCACGAAACCGGTGCCACAGTTGGTGATGTGGCGACCCTAGAAAATATCCTCAAGAGGGCAATCATCTTACGAGATATCGCCGGAGAGGACATCTACAACAGCGGCAAGTACCAATTCGGTGGCAACGGTATCAGGAGAAAAATAGAGCTCATCAGCCACAACGGCCACGCCTGGTCCAAAGACCTCCACTTCCCCCAAAGCCGAGAGGTCCACATCTACGAGGGAGATGTCTGGCAGGCAATCCGTGAGGCTACCCAGGATGAGCCTCTGGCGGTGTGGCTGCTTGGCGGACAAGACAGACAGCTAAGTGTCGATCAGTTTGCTCTCCAGGACGGCCGCACCTACAGGACGCGGGAAGTTCACGAGCAACTGCAACAGATCTGCCGCGCCCTGGGCTACCCCGAACTCGCCGACCGGGCTTTCGGAGAGAACCATGCGGCTAGCATCATAGCCAAAGAACGCAACGACTGGAAACCGACCCCAGCCAGCTTCATCGACGATGTTCAGAAAGCCTGTGTTGAGCATGGCCACGGAGGGCTCTGGAACTCCATGGACTACGACACGAGAGAGGTTGTGAGCATCGACATGAAGGCCTGTTACCCAGCATCCTTCCAGGGAGAAGGCGAAGCCAAGGCGTATTTCGAACGTTTCGGGCACCCAACCCACCGCATGACCCGTGTAGCCATCAATGGTCCTCTCCCAAAAGACATTGGCACCGGCTTTGCAGAGGTCGTCGAGTGGGAGTTCGCGGATAACTGCCATTCAGTTATCCCCGCCTGGTTTGGGAAGCATTTCGCCGAGAAGGGCTGGGCACCAACACCGCTGCTCGCATACCTTGAACAGTCCGGTCTCTTGAAAACCCTCAAAATCCGCGAAGCAATCCTTGCCTTTGGGAAACAGACCGACGTCTGGATGCCCGACAACCGAGACCAGGCCTGTGCAGTCATAGGCAAGTTCACGCAGGGTAGCAAGGCCGATGGCAAAAGAATGACGCGAAGGCTGGTCACCGACCAGGGAGAGCTAGACTTCCTTGTGCGTGACACCCGACAAAATGGTACGCTTGTGGGTGCCCCTCAAAGGTGCCCTCTTGGCCACATCCTCAGCCTCAGTACGCCCATCTGCGGGCTTCCATGCTGGCCTACGCCCACATCAACCTCATCACCATGCTTTCAAGATTTAGCCCCGGGGAGGCTGTCCGAGTGGCCACCGACAGCATCTATATCCAGAAGGCGGCGCTGCATAAACTGAACGACGTTGATGCGTACGTGGCGGAAAGGCTCTGTGATTGTGGAGATGAAAATTGTTATGCATGCCTGCCAGGAGAGCCGTGCTTTCCCGTGGTTGCCCCGGCCCAGTGGCGCGATAAGGGTGAACAGATGTACATGCCGCAGGAACACGCAGCCTATCTACCCAAACCAGAGTACTTGCGGCGCACATGCCAAACACCCGACTCCACCGCACCTCGCTACACCGACCCGCTAACCCGCCACCAGTTGAGTTACCTTAATGGTGGTGGTGGCAGTGGAAAAACGACACGCGCTATCGAGCTCTTCCGTCGCAGAGACCCCCTTGTCTTCACGCCGACTCACCGGTTGGCCAAGGAGATGCGAGCCAGAGGGGTCAAAGCCCAGACTTATCACAGCTTCTTCCGCTGGAGTGGACAGACTGACTGGACCCCAGAAAGGATGGGCCAGAAATACGTCCCCCGCGTTATCATCTGGGACGAGGTGTGCACTGTGCCACAATCTGTTCTGGAGACGTTCCTGAACTGGCTCGAAAATAGAAAATAGGAGTGTGCAAGTTATCTGTTGCGGCGATCAAGGCCAACCGCCACCGATTGCAGGTGAAATGCCACATAACTGGTTGGTACAGACAGCAGACTACTATGAAGAGGTCAAACACGATCACCGAGCCAAAGACGAGGCGTTGAAGGCCCTCAAGCGAGCAATTCGTCTACAGTCGGATCGGAAGCAGTGCGAGGAGATGCGAAAAGCTCTACCCGGATGCCTCGGATGGGAGAGGTTTATTGAAGCCTGGAAGCCAAGCGATGATATCTTGACCTCGAGGCAGAAGGTACGTGACCGAACGCAGGAGCTCCTATTCCAACGACACCAGGATCGCTGGAAGGACACTCCGGTGCCCCTGCTGTACCACCCCAAGGACAGCCGGAAGCAAAACATAGAGGTCACCATCCCAGGTACAGAAATCAGAGAAAAGCTGGTTCTCAACGATGTGGTGGACGTCACCATAGAGGCAGCAGGGAGGGCCATACAGACCGAAGATTGGCGCCTCAGATATGCATTGACCGTCCACTCGTCCCAGGGTCTCACGATCCACGCTCCAAAGAAGGTCTGGATCGTTGATGACAACCTCCAGTGGTCCAACCTGGCTTACCTCGCCATCTCACGGGTAGAATATCTCAGCCAGCTCGATAGGGTAGCAAGTCCCCCAGAGGAGGGTTCGTTGGGTGATGCGCCGGCGCCGGCGAAAAAAGAGGACAGCGGAGTCCCTGCCCCCACCGAGCAGCAGACCCGGCAATCCATTCAGAGGAAGCTAGTGGCCTACAAGCGTCAGGATCAAGCTAGAGGGCTAGATGGATTCAACCTGAAGGTCGACCACGTCCTCGCGCTCAAAGAGGCTCAGGGCAATCTCTGCGCAGCTTGCGACATCAAGCTCCTGTGGGCCTACCAGCCCGAAGACACGCAGCAATTCTCCGTTGACCGGCTAGATAACAGCAGAGGCCACACCCGTGACAACGTCCGCCTCACCTGCCTTGAGTGTAACCGGAAGAGAGGCGCAGCAGCGTTAACGCCGTTGTAGGACCCCATCAGGGGGAAGCTCAGTATCAGGAGGTACTATAAGCAATTCTTCACGGACGAAGCCCCGTTGCGGACCATCCGACGTATCGTCTAGATAATATAGCACGGGCTCATTGGGCTTTGTGACAGAGCGCCCCAGCCGGTACACTTCAAGTGACCATACAGGGTCTGTCGCGCGACGGCGGCCGCCTTCCAGTTCGCCTGGCTGGTAGAGGTAGCGAACGCCCACACCTGACGGGATTTTGCGCTCATCTAGTCCTGTGGGGCGACCTGGAACCACCGAAGAGGGCTTTTGTGTTACAACCTTTACCTTGATGGCGTCTTTCGGCTTTTTACCAGTTAGTCTTGTTGTCTCGTTATTCAGAGCAGCAACAACAGAGGGCAGCCTTGCCACCCATTCAGTGGACTGGTGTCCGGGAGGAAGGCGCAGCTCCTGAGCATACTGATGCCCAAAGAGCCGCTCAGCCAGAGTGCGGTTGAAACGC
Organism: Liolophura sinensis; assembly: GCF_032854445.1. Classification (NCBI taxonomy): domain Eukaryota; kingdom Metazoa; phylum Mollusca; class Polyplacophora; order Chitonida; family Chitonidae; genus Liolophura; species Liolophura sinensis. The sequence continues at coordinate 27,486,006 of NC_088306.1, forward strand.
TCTACAATGCCTTGATCCCTGTGCACATCCACCCGCCCACGTCTAACCGACACACCGTGTTTGGCCAGCAACTGGCTTACAGCACCCATGAATTCACGCCCCGGGTCGACTTGAAACAGCTTTGGCCATGTAAGAGGGCCGCGCTTGTAAATACGGGTCAAAGCATCCGCGACCTCTTTTGAATCTTTCGTAGCGAGAGCTTCAGCCTCCTTGTAGCGCGAAGCGACGTCAACCACTGTCAGCGCGTACTTGTACAGCTTACGACCTCTCCCCGGTCGGTCGTGCGGCAGAAACAGAAGATCGGCCTGATGAACTTCATTCGGTGTTTCGACGCCGAACAGAGGTCTCGGTATTTGCTCCGGGCGGGGGAAGCCAGATAGCTTGCTTCTTTAGCCATGCACGAGCCGTATCTTCTGACACTTTGGCAGCAGCGGCTAGCTTGGGGATCGCCGCCAGTCCCTTCCAGTAGCCCCTAGGGGAGTAATAGATATCCGCCAACTTGGACATGATGGTATCATGCCCGTACAGACCCAAGGCTCTAATATCTGGTACCCAGATAGGCAAATTCCTATTTTAAGACACGGAAACATGTATGTATCCCCCAAAGCCAAGCAAAGCAAACGTAAGCATAGCATAGCAGCAGCAAGATGGCAGAGTGGCCGAGTGATAAAGACTTCGCCGAGAATTCGAGAAGCGAGATGACGAAGTGGCGCGAACTCCCGGACGGCGTATATAAGATAGCCAGAGTTAAGCCGATGAGCACACGCTTCGGTGAAACTTCGGTTCTGGAACTGCATAATATCCGCGGAGACAAATACAAAGCCTTTGCGCCACAGCGGCTACACGTTGAGTTAAAAGACGCCCCGGCAAATTTCGTTCGGAAGAACGGCTTCCGAGAATGTGCGTCAGACCCCAAAAAATCGTACCATAGCTTCGATTTGATGTGAGAGCATCAAAAAAATTTTTTGTCCATCTGGGTGCCCGAAGGGCACATTTGTACCCACCTCACTACTAAGGTTGTGTCGGCATTGAGCCCCAAACGCCTTTCGGCGATGAAACACGGTCATTTCGGATTACTTGGTGAGTCTTGCTATGGAATAGCTAACGCCGCCAACCACACACATTCCTAGGACGACAAAGGTCATTTCGCGATTTTTTTTAACCTCGGATGGTACGTAGAAATCGGAGAGCTTTGGCTCTGGGCCCAGCAGGGCATCGCGAGAATCGCGTGTAAATGTTTTGCCCGTGACTCGGGCATATTCGCGTATGGCGGTCTCAACGTCCCTGAACGTTTGGACGGCGTGGCCCTGGCGGCGAAGTTCATCGTTGATCCAGTCCAAGCGCTCAGTTCGTTTTCTGGCCCATTTTGCCTGAGCGGCTTGGAGCTGTTCTACCGCGTGATCATGTCGTCTCCGCTCTTCGTCAACACCGGAGCTCCGTAGCAACGAAAAGACATAGTTGCTCCCGCTGAAGGCCAGAGCGTTTACGAGAGCGCCGCCCATCATCATCGCGATGGAAGCCATTACGTGATAATATTAGGGGGGAGTATCCCCTGTTTAATTAACATGTCCTTGGAAACGAGGGCTAAAGCGATATCGACGGTCACCATGCCCAGGTCACGAGCGGTGGTGTCCAGCTTTGGGATCGGTGCTGTCAAGGCCATTTTTCCCAGGCGAGCATACCCAGCGGCCAGGAAGGTGACTACAGCTGCGTGGTAGGCCGCGTTGGCCAGCATTTTTCCATCAGTGATGGGGGAAGACATATTTCTACAGCATATAGTTAGGGTGGCGCTCCTTCAAATGGAAATTTGGTGGCTCCGAGATTCTGGCTTCGCACGCTGCTGACACTTCGTGTCGCGTGCTATTGCTGTTCCTGTTCCGAAGGAACCGGGACAGGACCAGGACACCCACCCCAACGACTAACAGCGCCAAGGGGGCCCAGATGAGCATTTCCGAGGTTTTGGGCTTTTCAGTCCTCTCCGGCTTTTCCGAGGTTTTGGACTTTTCAGCCCGCTTCGGCTCTTCGGGTGTCGATTCTACGGAATGCGGAAGCAAAGCAGCTTTAGCTCTGCGAAGTTCCTCTAAGACTTTTTCCGACTTCGCCTTTCTCGCTGCTGCGCTAGCTAGCCCCGCAGCGACTCTTTTGGGATCCTTCACGCGTTCCGTAGAAGGGGCTGTCACGCTTTGCGGCGCTTGTCCCGTAGAAGGGGCTGCCACGCTTTGGGGCGCTTCTCCCGTAGAAGGGCTCGTCTCCAGCTCGCTCGTTGGATCCATCTCTATACGTGAAAAAACCGCCTTTTCAAATGCTCAGCGCCATGGTTAACACTGCTTAACTATTGCTTAGCTATTCTTAGCTATTGCTTAACTATTGCTTAGCTATTGCTTAGCTATTGGCTTTGCCGTCGTGCCGTCGTCAGCAGCAGGGCTCGTCTCCCGCTCGCTCGTGTCCCGCTCGCTCGTTGGATTCATCCTGATAAGATGGATTTCGAGGGCACTTGTGTCCAAACAAACAATATTTTGCGGTGGTCAGCGCCATGGTTAGCGGGGCTAAGTACATACCGAAACGGTGGTACAAATCGCAAGACGCTCTTAATAGAGCGTGGTCAAAAAACGGGTCAGCCTCGAGGTCTGCTACAAGCTTTGGTTGATTCTCGGGTGGGATAGGTAGAACCGTGCTGGCCACCACTGAATAGAATCGCAGTGCGGCTTTTCCGAGCGTCTGCGTCATCTGAGCACCCAGTCGAGCCTCGTAGCGAGAGTACAGCTTTTCGATGTCTTCGTCGCTCATGGCGTCGATGCCTTCAGCCGTAACGTTCTTCCCCAAATACCGCTCGGCCTGCCCACCAGACGCAAGTGCGGCCAATCTGTCTCTATGCTGTGTCGCACTGTTTGGCGCATCACCGGGCGGCACATGGCCACCGGGCGGCACATGGCTGTCACGTTCCTTCGGAACAGTAGGGGGCTCGGCATCGCCTAGCAGCTCGTCAATCAGGTCGTCACATTCCATCCTTACTCTGTTCATTCGAACTATCGCATGCGTACACAGTCTCCTTTGTCTAATATAGTCGCGCAATCAGTATCGCGGCATGCACAAGTGCTTCAGTCATTGTTCCTTCGGAACAAGTACTGATTACTCAACAGCTGTTTGGCTTAACACCTGATAAGCAACTGGCTGATCCGTCTTCAGCAGGAGCTTAGAATGCTTCTTCTCTGCGAGCAGCCGTCGAACCGCTGCCCTTTCTTCCGGGGTCGGGATGACGTCATTCTCTCGGAGGCACTCTCCAAACGAGTCCCGGTCCTTGCAGTGGAAGAGAGCCACCCAACGCGTCTGCTCGCGTAGGTCTTTGAGGACGGAGTTGTACTTTTGAGTAAGGACCCAGGCGCTTTGGCTCGCATGACGGCCCGAGAAGGCCAGCTCTGAAAGCATGTCTTTTTTCTTCGTCATCGCCTTCGTCGCGCTGCAGTCGTCAACGATGTACAAAGTAGGCTCTCCCTCGAAAAGATGGTGGAGCGCCCGAAGGTAGTCGTGGAGCCGCTTGCCCGGGTCTAAACAGTAGACCTCTGGATCAGACCGTATCCACGGCCGCAGCTGGTAGGCCTTGTTATACCGAAGAGTGGGGCATAGGATCACAATATGTTGGAAGGCACCGCGGAAAGGACCCTCCAACAGGTCTAGAACGAAGACGGTTTTTCCGCACCCCGTCTGCCCACAGATGATCGCGCTGTGGGCCTCCTTGGGGAAATCAATACAGGGCGCTGACGAACCGGCCATTCTCGAGGTGTAGCTGAGCGTCCATAATCACATACAGATACACGTTCAATACTCCATCCTCCTCTGCCTCTTTCGTAATCTGCAATGTGATTCCCTCGCTGGTGTTAACCACGCGTCGCCCACTACCATGCAGCTGGTCGTCGTCACTCGTCCGAAGGTCAAGCCAGAAAGCGTACTTCGACCTCAGGAACTCCTCCAAGGACACATCCGCCAGACCCAAGTCTTTTACGACCCTAGCCACCTCCGGGTCCCGCTTCCTAATGGGTGAGCTGGCGAAGAATTTCCTGGCTTCTTCCCACTGTTGGTATGCCCGCATTCCCTGGCTGTATAGCTGATTGGGGACACCCTCAACGGTAACCTCCACTTTGGTGATCTTCGGGTTGTAGAAGGATTCAGACCTACGCTTCCACAATGCCCCCGCTGAAGACGTCTCGAACAGCATCAGGATTCCCTTCATCGACCTCGCGGGCACGTTAAGGTTAATGTTCCACAGCGTGTCGGATTTGTTCTTCGCCAATTTTCGGTGGCGAAGGACGCGATCATAGAAGATTGTGACGTTATGGATGAACTGGCCGCGGATCTGCCTAGCCAGCTCCTGTTCGGTTATCTTGTCGAACTCCAGACTGATATTGTCGATGGTGTAAGCGGCGGCGGCATCACCCGATGCCTTCACGACCCGGCCGTAATCGTTGAAGGTTAGTTCGTACTCGAGTCGGTCGGAGAGTGCGCTCTGATAGAACGGCATGTGGCTCTCCAAAATCTCGAAATCTAGTGGGATGCAGAACCGGTTGCCCATGGCACGAGCGATCGCATTGTCTCCCGCATTATCATTCGCGTCATCCGCCCCGACGCGATGTTTGAGCATGTTGTCGCTGCCGATGCCTTGGTAGGCCGCATTCTGCCGCTCGTTCCTGGTCAGCCATAGATCGCCGTAGCAATGAAATACATCGGAGTCATCGATGGACATCACTTCATTTCCGCTGGCTTTGATCGTGGTCTTCTTTACGATGGCGCGCCCGAGGTTGCCGACCACGGTGGCGTTCGCGTCCGTCGAGTTGAGCACAATCGTGAAGGCTAGGCGAACGGTGCCGGGAACAATCACGTCATGCTCGCCGAGGTTGGGGAAGCGGACCAATAGTTGCTGATTCGCGTCGATTGTGCTCGGATTTGAATGTGACGACCACGGACTGCCGCACACCCTTCGCCGCTAACGGCTCTCGGAGTCTTCTGAAGGGGTTGAGTCTGCGGCCGTATGCGTTCGAATTCATTGGTATTGGTGTTATGTTAAAGACATAGAAACGAGTGTTTAATTCGGGCGATGGCCGACATCGGTGATTATGGCGATCGGCCGGACCCCCCGGAAGATCCTGACGATGATGATCCACCACCACCTCTGCAGTTCCTTCGGAACACACGAAATGACATTGTAAACAATATCGCGACAGAAACAAGCAACCGATCAAGTCTTCGAAGTGAGTTGACGCGGGCTGCCGTGGATGACTATTACAACCATCTGGCGGAGAAAGGGCTTGTCCCTACCGGGAGGCGGGAGTACGAGAAGTTTGAGCTCGTAGATGGGCGTCTCCGCCTCGCCGCATTTCCAACCCTGAGGCTTACAAACCTCCACACGGGGGAACCACTAGCGCTCTCCTATTTATACAGCAACCAGCGCAAGGACGGCGCTCTCCAGGCGATCAGAGAAGATCTTGGCTTTCCCGACTGGAAGTCAGGGAAGGCAACCTTGCATCCGGCAGCGGTCAGAGTCCTGCAGACGGCGCGCGATAAGATTGGTGCCGCGGCCGCCGAGGCAGATACCATGGAGCTGAAGGATTTAAACCAGCCCGCGACAGAGACCATAGAAGCTGTGGAAACCAGCTTCACGGATAGTGAGGTCGGGCGTGTTCTTGAAACGATAAACGATCCGCCGCTCCCTCTTCGGGAACTCCGGGGGCTAGACAAGGCTCTGCAAACCATTCGCGGAGAGCACACGAATAACCTTGCCAAGCTGTCGGCAATCGAAAGAGACTTAGCTAAACAGAAACAGAAGCTGGAAGAGGCCAACACCGACGGTGTTGATGAATTCGCCCGGCGTCGGATCGCCGAACGAATACGGAACCTCGAGGATGAAAGGGCGGCCCGGCTCGAAGCAGCCTCTGCAACGGGCGAGGCCCTGCGAACGCAAATAAACAGCATTAGGGAGACCATCGATCGCATCCTCCACAAGGACACCACACTGGCCGAGAGAGTTCGTACCCTCTTCCGTGAGCAGGGGGTAACAATCGTGTCCATTCTCACAGCTATTGGGATGGCGCTCTCGACAATAACGCTTGCGTTGAAGCTAGCGCTGAGCGGCGGGTCTGGCGGCGGGGGCACGCCGTCTCCTAAACCAGAGGACGGGCGCGGTGTCAAAGAGTGGGTGAAAAAGCATCTCCAGTCCCTCGCACGGGCCCTTGGCAAGCTGGCTGGGAAGGCGGCCGCAGCGATTCCAGGGATAATTGGCAGTATCGTATCCTGGCTCCTGAACCTTCTCGGAAAAACGGCTGGGTGGTTGGCCGACAATGTCTGGGCCCTAGTCGTCGCAGTAGGCGGCCTATTACTCATAGCCGTTCGGAACTGGTTAATGCCATAACAGCAGTAAACCGATGGCCACCCCGGCCACCACGAGGGCTGTCTTTTCCGCTTCGTGGTTATATTGCGCTAACGGAAATGAATCCGCCGCGCGGAGCTGTTGTTGTTGTTGTCCCTGTTCCTTCGGAACAAGAACAGGAACAGGAACAACAGGGCTGTGCGGCACAGTCTCTTGCGGCTTTACAATCCCCGTATCTGCCCGCTTTGCGGGCTGCAAAGTGGGCGGCACTACGTCGTTCACACCCTCGTTAGAACCTAGCTTCTGTTCTTCTGTGGCCACGACGATTTTGTTATTGTAGTTGGCTATCTGGCCGATCCGCAGCAACATGTCGCTGGGAGCCATGTAAAGGCCTATGCCGAACACAAAGTCGACCACGCTACCGGCGTATTGTAGAACGTCCTGGTACCGTTTGATTGCTGAGGGGAGATCGACTGGAGAGGCAATGGCGTCTTCCACATTGGCGAAGAACTGCTTTTGTGCATCGAATGCTGTTCCCGTCCCAAGAATACGCGTCCTCGTTTGCGCTTGGGCGCCTAATATGGCCCATACGTAGGTCCGGATGGAATCGTTCAAGCGCTCCACACCAAGCTGCGTGAATCCAGAGGATGTTTCAACAATAAACGACCCCCAGGCGTCTACGCTGTCCTGTTCAATGTAATCGACGTGGAGCTTGCCGAACGTCTTCGGGAACGTCATCCTGCCCGGATCAAAACTGCCGTCACCGATTGGGTGGTAGCCGTGGTTCGTCCAGTAGTTGTATGCCACCCCGAGTCCGTGATTGGCGCCCCACCTCGCCCCCAGTCTGTGTGCGGTGACACCCGAAAACTCTCCGCAGATCCTTTCATAAGCCCGCCGGTCGTAGGGATTATTTAGCCAGTCCCATGCTCTGTCTTGCGGTAGCGGGGCTTTGATCTCCTCCAAAACCCGTCGGACTTGATAGTAGACGTGAAATGCGTACAAAGGCCTTTATGCGCGGATCGGCGGCGAGAAGATGGTCTTTGGCGGATACTCCACAGCCCGTCGTTGCGCACCAGACCGCGAAATTCACCTGATTCTGCCAGAAACTGCATTGGGTTGGTGTTCCAGGCCTGAACGATGGAATAGCTGGTTACCTTGGGCAGGCGGTACTTCGAAAATACATCCGCGAACTGGGCCTGAAAGGCCTTGCCCTCCTGCGCGTAAATGTCTGTTCGCGTCAGCTGTTCTGCGTGGGTTTGAACAGCATAGAATGACCCGGCCTTATAGGTCGCTCCCCTATTAAAAGTAAACGCCTCTCTGTTCATTCTATTGCCATAGGAATACAAGATGTTCGTAACTCTCACTAATATTCAAAACGGCTCCTCCTCGGAGCTGCCACAGGCTCTTGACAACCGTCACGGCTGCCTAAAAATTGCCCTCCGCGAAAATAACATTCTACCCTGCCTGGGTGAATATTCACCCAGGAGTGGGCTTCCTGCTTGATGGCGAACGGGTCGAAGTGCCGAGGGGTTACTATAATGTTTGTACGCTGGACAAGGTAATCTTCCGCCCCCTTGGCGTTTCGCTGAAAATGAACGAAGCTACGGGCCGCCTAACCCTAAGCCTCCCTGGCAAATCCTTCCTAATGCTGCAAGAGCTGGCCCCCATATTGGATTCACCGACGGGTTGATGCCCAGAAATGGCACTACGGAAGCTGATCAATGGCCCGACTTGGTTCCACACAAAGAAATATTTGTGCATCTGGACGAACTGAGCACCTCAGAAAACGTGAGGATCACGTCTGATACCAGTAGCGGTTCAACGTTACTTAGGGCCATCGCGGCGACCGGCGAAGGGATCAACTGCGGGAAGACGGCTTCCTTCCCTAACCCCCAGTTCAAAAATTTGCGTAGAGAATACGTGACAAAGCTGACGGTCTCGCTTTTAGATATAAGCGGCAAGCGTCTCGATACCAGTTACCTAAGCGCGGCCCTAGAAATCACGACATAATAATGGTTGACTCGACCGGTCCCAGTTCTACATGTCTGTCACTATCTGACCTGTCTGACACGACGGATTTTGAGCTCCCAGGGCACCTGGTAAGATTTACGCCCTTCAGTTCGAAAATGGCTTCTACAGCCGAAAAAAGATTAACGTGGGGCGGCAAGAAGCTGTCGCTACGTTTGATTCCCTTCAAGACGTCTCGGCTGCAATCGGTGGGCGCAGGCCACCTTCAGAGGCGATAGAGCATCAAAAACTCTCCTTAGTCCGCCGTGATGACCGATTTGTCCTTGCCAGATCCCGCGAGCCCGATTGGCTTATCGATGTGCTCGTGACGCCGATGTCCGTCCAAACCACTAAATCCGAGGTCAAGAAGGTTTTCAACACCGGGCTCACATTCGTGTCGTATACGCCGAGCGACACCTGTCTTGTTGCTCTAGAAACAGCAGGGCACTTCACACTGGCCGCTGCGAAGAACGACGTACGCCTGAACGCGAATACAGATTTCCGAGCCGCGTTAGAAATAAACCAGGGGTCCATCATTATCATGGACCTAAAACTAGGGGTGGCCTCTGATCTCGCTACATTTCTGCTCCCAGGGCTGAAAATCAGATGGCCGTCCGAACACGATGGAAAGGAGCTCCGAATAATGGTAAAAACGCAACCGCAGCAGAAAGCGATCGCTAACAGCTCTCTCGATAATGTAAAGGTTACGATAGCCGACCGCATGGACGTAGGGACTCTGTATCTGGAGTCCGGCGTTCGGCTTCGCCGCCTTCGGGTCAGCACGTTTGAGGACGATTTAGATATAATTTATGCTTTGCCATAATTTATGCTTTGCCATAATTTATGCTTTGCCATAACAACAATTCGGTTTATAATGGGTCTGTATCCAACCATCGTGGACGATGAGGCAACACTTCTGGCTCCGCAACAGATGTTACCCCAACCGCACCTCAACCGGACCTCAGGCGAGCCTTGTACAAAAAATACCAGCGCGCAGTTGGCGCCCCCGAGGCTTTGGATTCAGCAATGCTCGCGGCCTCTTTCGGTTTGGGGTGGCTGGCGTCGGGCTGCTGTCTACTGTATTTGCCGCCCCCGTGGTGCTGGCAATGGAGGCAACGGCGCTGGCGTGTGGTGTCATTAGCGCAGCTGGAAAATTAATTAATAAGCGGCTCCGCGCGAAGGCTAAGAAAACACAACGACATCCGGCTGTTGGCTGACGCCAAGCTAAACAGTATTCACGCGCAGGTGTCCGCAGCAATGTCAGATGGCCTTATTTCAGATGTAGAGTTTAAACAGGTAGTGGCCGAGCTGCAGAGCTACGATGATCTGAAGGAGGGGATACGCTCGAAGTCTCACAAGGCATTCAACTCCGCACAACTCGACGAGAAGGTTAAAAAGCAGCTCATAGCTCAAGGTCGCGACCTGGCCCGCCAAGACATTAAAAAAGCTCTGTCCGACTGACGATAGACTGCACCGCCGTATTTTACACCTTCGGTGTTAATGAGCAACCTCCGCGCTACACTCCGTAAGTAATTGTGAAAATAAAAAAAATATGTCCTAGCCGGGGATCGAACCCACGACCATAAAGAGCAAAACCCAAGCTGTGTCTCGAGAGCCCGGGGCTAAACCTTAAAGGTCGTTTTCGTGCGTTTGCGTTATCATTCGGTTTTTTCGGGCTCCCCTTCTGCAACACCCCACCTCCCCATTCTAATCTCCTCGAAATGCCCACCTTCGAGCTTTCATCATTGGAGAATTAGAGACGATCATTCGGCGAGGTGGCGGGTATTAGCACGGCTATATACCCAGAGACACAGGGCGGCCGGCTCCCTGGCCAAGGGAGCTATCCGGGCCGCCGAATGTGATGTGAAAAATTGGGGGTGTCTTTTCCGCTAAAATTGTTTTTTCGCTCAGAATCGACCCATAACAACGGCAATATGGCGAAGAAGAGACGTAGATTCAGAATCTGATGTTAGTTTTGTCCTACGACCCATACATCAAACGCAATCAACGATTTATTAGCACAAGTATTGCACAACACCCGCGCGTATTCTGGGAACATGGCGCTTGTTACAACGGCCTCACTTCACAGGGTATTACGGCGCCAGCCTTGTAGGCTCTGACTCTTATATGCTCACATTACAGGAGACTGCCTTATAAAACACCCCAGTCTGTATTGTATATCTTTCAGCCTATGGGGTATACGAAGTAATCTGTGCTCCCTGTATGTAGACGGGCTGGGCTGTCTCTGACCCACATATATACATAGGCCTATACATGCATGTAGTTTCACCGGTGTGTGTAATGTAAGTCAAAGCCTAACCTATTTTTAACTGCGGGAAGCTTTTTGGAAAGCCCTTGTACGCCTTTGACAGTCCCTATTTGCAAGTTTGTGGTACCCCATGAGTGACAAAGGCCATACTCGTTTTTCACGCCGATTCCACACCGTTGCATGGTTGTGTGCCACGGCTT